>NW_021137707.1:0-613 GCF_004193835.3 Ostrinia furnacalis
ATCAAATATGTGCAGACTGAACTGACCACGCATCCTTGTCATCAATATAGTCTCGAACCTTGTAGTACCCTTTGGACATAAGGGTATTTTTTATATGTATCTTAAATTTGTTTATTGGAAATTCGACAAGGTTGTGTGGTATTTTGTTAAATATGGTAATACATTTCCCCAAGAATGAATTACCTATCTTATGCAACCTAATACCTATACTTTGTGGTGGAACACAATTAATGAAAAATAAAAAGAAAACAAATCAATATCGAAGAAAAATCGCGTATTATTTCAAACAGGCCCGACCGACTTTGTAGGCAGCGCCGCGGCGCCGTGGACTTTATTAGGTGTGGGCTGCTAAGTGTGTTCCCCGATCCAAAAAAAAATCTAATAAGGATTTTCTCAAACGACAACACTTAAGTCATTTTTCAGTTTATCTATTGTGATAATAACGTTTTATCATCCTGTTGGAGATATTGTCTAGTGTGATTGTGAGATACAGACTCAGTAGTGCTCTAGTAGGTATTTAAGTTTGGAGACAGTGACTTTTTAACTAGTGTTTTAGTTTAAGTCACGAGACATCATATTTAATAAAGAGAATAATGTGTTTCTAATTGTTTTG
>NW_021137708.1:0-130366 GCF_004193835.3 Ostrinia furnacalis
TTTAGTTACATTACAAAATCTATATATTTTTTAATAAATATAAACTTATGAATTTCATTTTGCAATAAAAATACCATAGTTATGACTCGATTGTCGTAATGAACGAACTTTGTAAACCTTGCAGGTTTGTACGGAACCCTCGGTGAGCGAGTCCGACTCGCACTTGGCCGGTTTTTTCAATATTTACTTATTAGCATTAGGTGCTGTTTGCCTGCGGTTCCTTTGGATGGACTTTGATTGAATCTGAAACATTGTGGGATACATTTATGTGGTTGTGATGTGCTGTAGGCCAAGGCTGTAGGTAGACTAACAGAATCTTTACTTTGTATTAATCGCCTGTATGGTCTGGGTGGGACATCTTTAAGACCCCGAGGTCTGGGGTTCGATGCCCAGTGGGGAAAAATTTTCTGCTTGGTTTGGTTGGGGATAGGGCTAGCTATAGCCATTTTATTTTAGGCTTTTGTTATAACGACATCAGTGATAATTGTGTTTCGGCAGTTGGAACTTGGGAGTAAGATGGCCAGTTACTCGTACTTGTCGTTACTTGTAGTTGAGGAGTCCAGGTAAACGCAAAATATTCGTAGTATTTTTTCGATGTCATAACTCTTAATTAGCTAGAGTCTAGTCTACCCCCTGGAGGGTCGCGAAGCCTCTATAGGGCTCGCGAAAGGTCGTAAAAACTACCTCAGGAAAAAAATTGTAAAGTTTTAAAGCTAGATTTATCCGAAATCTAATTATGCAAATACATAAATGTTGTATAGATTGAAGAATTCGGTCCCTACAACACCTTCGTAAAAGGCATGAAAAAAAGCGAACGGTCGGGGGTTCGCAAAAATTTTTTTCATGCTAGGGGCGTCGCGTCATGAAAAAGGTTGAAAAACACTGAGCTATTTGCCTTTGTCTAGTCTACTTAATTTTTTACAAGTGTCATTTTTTTAGAGAATTTATCATTTTATAACCTCAACAACATAGGTACCTAGGTACTTAATTTTCAAGTTTTCAATAAATATTTACGAGTAGATTCGATTTCTTAATCACCTTGCAATAGTTTACAAATAAAATTCTGCAGCATTATAGCCTTATTCTCGCGTATTATTTCCTCGGCTGTAAATAAATACGCTCTGTTTACATTCCTGTCGCCGCACAATGGCGGATGACTGTATCTTCATCAATCAGCGGAGAATGTTTATTTGCTTGGAATAACGTGTGGATTTATATACCAGTCCGTCAGTTTTCTATAACTGTTAGACTTAGTTTTCTATAGTTTTTGTCCGCTTTGCACTGGATGGAAGTCAAATCAAACTAATCTGGGGGCACGGCAGTGCCCCCACCAAGTCGAGCAAAAAAGCGGCACGGCCGTACCATCCTTTTCTCGAAGCAATTCAGGCCATTTTCGACCGCCTGTAACTTCGTTGTGGATAAAACTAGAAGGCTGAATTTTCATTAGCTATGCAGGCATTGTAAAGACACGGTATATTTAAAATTTTATTCAATTTGAACCAGTAGTTTAAGAATTATAACGGGTCAAAGTTACTTAATTTTGTCACTCACTGACTCACTAAAATAAAAACAGTAATAATGCTAAATAACAGGCGATACTAAAAAAATACATAAAATACACAAAAAATGCCAACAAATAATAAAAAATGATACATTTTGAAAAAAATCTGCTTAAAAATTCGTGTTTTTTTGGTTATTTGATAAATTTCTCCAAAAAATGCCCATATAATAGGTGGTTTTTATTACTTTGTATTATTCTCTATTGTATTATCTTTGTAAAACCAAAAATCGCATGTCTCTATCCCTATCACAACATTTGCTGTGATCGTTTGAACAAAGGCCGGCCACAAAATTATTGTCCGCTACAGGTAGAGACAATTTTAATTTTAACTAAAATGCTTATTTTACTTCGAAATCTTTTGTTTTTATTTGAAATCTAACTTGTCTTTATCAAAATTACAAATCTAGAGCCATTTTCAGTTTCGTTCTTAACGAAGCGTTGAATGGCGCGCCCGGAGAGGCTTACCTAGTTCAAACGATCATTGCAAACGTTGTGATAGGGATAGAGACATGCGATTTTTGTGTATTTTATGTACTTTTTTAGTATCGCCTGTTATTTAGCATTATTACTGTTTTTAATTTATCAGGATATACCGCTTAGTTTAAAAGTTATTACGTTTTCTTTACAATAAGTAATTGGAAGAAAAAAAATTCTATAAAAAATTAAAAAAAAATCTCAAAAAAATTTTGACCTCTTTTTTGTCGATAAAAATAGGTCTAGTTTCATCTATTTTCATATGTACACTTTAACGTGACTCACACTGTATAGCTTGCCTTACCACCACTTCGGGAAAACGTATGGGCTGGTGCTGAGAAGAAGTGGCGGAAGAAACTCAGTCACCCTTGTCAGCCTTTTTTTCAATAAAATACAGTAAATTTTAGTTTACATGACACGCAAAAAAATCACTATCACAAATAATTCTGTTTTTATTAGATCGGTCAAGCTGTAGGTCCTGGCTAGGAGTTGCAGCGGTGAGAGAGGTGGAAATAGTCCCTTATCACTTGACAGCTTGACGCAGTTATCTTGAATCGAAACGCCAAAACTGACATAAGCTTTTTATTACTTAGTTACATCTCTTGGAATCACACACGTGAATAAACTGTACAGGCGGTCATGTTTTGAATTGCCGGTGACCCTGAGTCACCGTCGGCGGTCAAACACCGCAATAAATAAGTTAATGTACAGCGACAGCACATAGACTACACAATTTTGTTGAGAAATACATATGACCTATTACAACATAAACAAAATCTTTAAAATCTTTCGTCTGGAGAACGATCCCTCTAATGTACCAGAGGCAAAAGAAGGATTTGGTCAAACTTGGAGAGGCCTGAGCGTCGTGAATCGTATGGAAAACCGCAAAAGTAGAATAATTCTTTGACGGACAAAAAACCTTGCAAAACCACTGGTTGAAGCTACTAAAGCTGGTTGCTCCATCTTACATTTTATCAAATAATAATAAACGTATAAAGTCTTTCAAATTACATACAAAAAACACCGCTTATGGTTATGAAATGTGCGATGAAACTCAGCCTAAGAAGAAACGCATGTCGTCTTACTCAGGGTGTGATAAAAAATATTACTTCCGACAATAAACGGTATTAAGGACGTAGCACACTTATCAACTCGCAAAGGGATCGTAACCGTATCAACTCGAAGCGGTCAGTATTATTTGTACGAAACTCCATACTTCAATATCCGCACCGTAGGTAACGTAAACGCCTCGCCTCGTGGTTGACAGCGCGCGATAGGTGATGACAGCTCACGAAAGGCAATGACAGCTCGCGAAAGGCGATGACAGCTCGCGAAAGGCAATACGGTGTTGATCCCTTTCCGAGTTAATAAGTCTGCTATGACCTTCAATACGCTCATTCCTGACAAATTGAGTAACTGAAGTTTCTTTACTGCTGTTACTTCCTACATTTCTATTGGTACTTCTTTAACGACCGTGTCGTGGTACATTGCGGTGACTAATGGCATGTTCACACGCTTTTTAAACGTCGGGGTTATCAGATCTTGACAGAAAAAATGTTAGAGGTCTTTGTCGTTTTTACTATACGCATTGCATTCTTAGTGCAAGTGACGTAATTTATTGTGTGTGCTGGTCTATGTATGATTGGTACCTACAGCACAGAGTAAATAAACTTTACCTACTCACGTGAATAAGTTGGCCGGCCTTAGGAGTTTACTGAGGATTGGGTGTGTTCTTAATCGAAATCCCATATTTTTTGATAAACTTTTTCATCCACCTATGCTCTTCCATCTGAGCTACTTAGATGGAAGAGCAGTCGCCCGGCAAGCGAAAGATCGTGGGTTCGATTCCCGCCTTAGGCAGTTCGACTTTTTTCAAGTTCTTTTAATTTTTGTAATGTACAAAATAATTCCACTACGATGATGTACATTCGACGAATCCTACGATCGCAAATTTACTTCTTCTGGGACAACTTACAAGTTTTTCATGTCTGTAATTCTTTATGGGAATCAAAGTGGGAGAAATTTTTCTCATAATATTATGCTCCAAGTCTTTGAAAATTAAACGTAATTATTGAGCAACATGATCGGCAACATGTTGCTCCATTTGTCTAATCCCTAATGAGTTAAAGATTTTAATTTCTGATGAAACAAACAAGCCTATTAATAACCAAAACCATGGCTTATTCCACAGAGTAAAACTTCCCAACCAAAAACATCGTGCGTCTGCTGCACACAGACTGCCTACGTCAGCTATTTCTTTTATGTCATTTATTTATACACTTAATATTAATGTCAATTCATCTGGCTGGAATATAGAAGCCCTGCCAAGTCGCCGTAATCTGCATAAACAAACGCAATACGGGAAATATAAATTATTTGGCAACTAAAACGTTGTGCAACAAAATAGGAAACTGCGGTCACGTTTAAAACAATTGACTAGCGATGGGACAGGGCTTGACTCGAGTCAGACTCAAATCCTGCTTTTGAGTCGCCTACTCGAGACCAATTTATTTTAATTCGAGAATACTGGACTCAATTCCGGTACTCCGGTACTCGAGTCAGGAAGGATCGAGTTTGTACTAGCTTGATCTCATATTAATTCGGTAAAGGTCTAAGCTAAGCCTAATTTTTAAGTCTAATTAAGTTTTTTAAGTTTAATAACGAGCAAACAAACATAAGTTAAACCTTACAAGCTGTCTAGTTAGATGTCTGGATAAATGTTTGTCACTCTTTTACGCAAAAACTACTGAACGGATTTTGATGAAACTTTACAGTTTATAACCCAGAATAACATATAGGCTATAATTTATGACGATCTGTGACAAAATAAATTTTACGCGGGTGAAGCCGCGGGCAAAAGCTAGTAAGGTATAAAAACCAACTGGGTCCACCAAAAAGCGACACAGCACATCACTAAAATTGACGACAATTAATCGGAGCGCTGCGCCGGCGACCGGCGTCCATTAAAAGTTACGCTAGACGTAGCTCAATCAATTTCCATTCTAAAGTCAAGGTAATAAGGCCTACATAACGACGTGCGCGTGCGCAGCATTTCTTGCGGAAGTTTTTTCATACGATGCTATTGTCTTCGAGACAGTAAAATGATATAACTGTCCTTGAATCGCGTAAAGGTTTCCAATTGGAATAGGAATTTATTGAGAGATAATCTATAAGGGATTGTTCCCACGGAGATGTCCCGTTTTTTGCAGGATCCAGTTACCATACGTTTGCAGTGTCCCGCAAAAAAACCGATCCATTCGAATTTGTAATTCGAATTTCAAACACTTGTGTGTTCTTCACACCACTGTCCAGTTTTGCGGAATCTTATAGGTACTGGATTTCTGATGGGTTTCTTCACAAATCTAGCGTCAGACATTACAATCCACCATAAATTATTGCCATGAGTCATACATCATACTTATAGCCTAGAACAGTCTACTTTCCAGGAGGTTTGGCATGGAAATTTCTGTCTGGGCAGAGTGAATTTTTTCTATGGTCTAAGCTAGGTTAAAATCCAAATCTTTTGTTACTTCTACAGAATGTTCTATTTCTTTGCCAAGAAACTTTTTTGTTTCTGTTCTAAATAAGCATTTCTTACAATATCAGCGACATTTAGTAAAACATCGCTGATATGACATGAGGGTGTTATCATCCGGTAGGTTAGGTAGGTATGTCATTTCATACTTAGTATAAAGCAGTCGCTTTCCGCTGTCTGTGTGTTGTTATTATGCTTGATTTTGATTAGTTTTTTTTAATAGATAGAGTGAGTCAAGAGGAAGGTTTATAAGAAAAGCCGGGAAATTCCATTGAACCCGTGCGAAGCCGGGGCGGGAAGCTAGTATATTATATTGGGCTATTGATCTCTGTCTTTGACACGTGCAGAATGTCGACTGATAGACTTGCAATTACAATGGCGATGAATCACTTTTCAGCTGCCCCACATTTGTCTGCAAATCGAGACCTAACCTCGCCCTGAATTTGGAAGTGGGACTATCACCTTTCAGCTTTCAGACGCGACTGGAACAAAACTCGTGATGTTTTTTGATGAACTCAATACTGTATCTTTCCATAATTTATAGTTCTGTAGTTATGCATCGATATTGTTTTTCGATATATTTTTAGAATGCCTCAGAAAGGGGTTTGTATTTTAATATTAAGTACAAAGGTGGAGTTTCTTTCGCAACTTCTTTTCAGCACTAGCAGATATTGTTGTCCTGAACTGATGGTGGGACTTGGGGACGCATCATCATCATCATCATCATTTTAGCCATAGGACGTCCACTGCTGAACATAGTCCTATCCCAATGACTTCCACATCGCACGGTTGGTAGCGGCCTGCATCCAGCGCCTTCCTGCTACCTTTATCAGGTCGTCGGACCTCCTTGGGGACGTATAAGTACATATAATTTCCTTGAAAAAGGCCTATTATTTATTAGTATAAATAATTTCAATTTGCACGTAAAGACAGCAATAATAAGATGAATATGTCAACAACACAGTAACCAATATTTCTGTTTTTAGTTAGCGACGTCGCTGTAGATTTGTCGTAGATTCTAACCCATTTTTAGAGAGTCAATCAATTTTTAAAGGAAAAATTATGCTCGGGGTGCTAAAATGATTTTAATTCGTATTAAATTTTTGATTTTTTTTCCTTGAATTTGAAGAAGATAGGTTTTACTTACACACGATTGCAATTGTGAAAACTGTACCAGAGAAATAAGAGCTGTACCAACCCAAATCGTGTCTTAGAACGTTACACAGTCGTAAGCGATGTGTATCAAGATAAATCGGCGCATGCAACAAACTCGAGGGGTGTGTGTCGATCACAACACTCTCTCGAGCTTGTAACGTTCTTGCGAATGCTCGGTATGGTACTAACGTCTAGTAAGCAAAGGACTTGGATACCAGTTCCTTGCACGAGCCAACAAAGCTCATTATGCCTATACGACAACTGCCTAGGCTGTATCTGTCAGTTTTTGAAACAGGGACGCGCGCGATAATGTTTTTCTGTGACAGACAAAATTTCACGCGGGTGAAGCCGCGGGCGGAAAGCTAGTAGAGGCATACAGGAGGGAGGAGGCAATTCCTTCAATCATTTCGTTCACTGTTGGATCTTGCCTTTTTTTTTCAAAATTAGGCATAACGGTCATTCTCACGATTAGGCGTTCTCAGCCTAATTACCATATCATTTTTGAAATTTGGCTTAATTGACTTAAACGCATTTAAATATGAAACACATGAAAAGTACGAATTTAACAATCGTTAAGGCGTCAAATTATTCCAAGCGGTTTTCTCGTAAATGAGACCCAAAAATTTTATGGTTACGGTAATTAGATAAGGCTAATACTTAATCTAACGGTAATTAGAAAAAATATGTAAAATAGCAAGAAAACAATATCTTGCATTGATAAATTTGTATATAAATATATAGCGTCATAAAAAACGCTGTAGGTACACTTAATAACCCTTTAAAAAAAGGAAAACACTCATTTCTATTATTTATTGTATCAAGATATTTTCAGTATACTGCAATAATCGAGGCTATAACAGGAACACTTAGTTTCGGCCAGAAGGGGCTACGTGTCACATTTCATCAGAATCTTAATCATCATTTATTTGATTTCAACCACACAAACGATTTGTTAACGAGTTGTTTGTACCACACAAACGATTTAACGTACAGATAATGGATCAGGAGATCTCACAAATTTGATTTTTCGGATATGCATATATCGAAAAATTAATTAATGATTTAAGTGATTTTTCCTCTTTTTAATCTATCTGCGATCAGCCATCACCCATTATCAGATTAAATTGAATTTGTAATAATGACAGTTCCAGCTCAGCATATCCCATGATTTGTCACCTCGATTCTTTTACAATAAGTTTTCAGATTGATGCTATTCGCTTTCTCCTGAGCCTAAATGCAGAATTCTTAGAATTTAGAAGGGATGCAGCAAATAGATTGCATGAAGGTCTAGTCTTTGGTTGTAAGCTTTACAGGATTTTCCACACCCTCTTTGACGTTTGGTATCACTTCAGTGGACTTTGTAAACCAAGGTGCACAGCTCAAGATTTTTAAAACTTTATTTTGAAAACGTTAAAGTATTTCTACATTTGCGAGGCTAAGTCGATGCCATGTCTACATGGGTTTTAGGATCCATTTGTATATAGTTTGTTCTCCAAGCTTCTTCTGTCCAGTACCCATTGCATATCACGAAGTTTTTTCTATGCATAACAAAGCAGGTAGGATGCAGTTTAGGATGGTACAAAGTGCCTATACACTCTTGCCTTGAAAAGTCCCATTGTCTGTTGATTTGTTCTCTTTTGTTCTTAATGTGATCACGCCAGGTAAGTGTTACTGTTGGAAAATCTCATCTTCTTAGGGCAAAGGTATTATGGATAGATGTTAATGGTATTATATTAGAATTAATTAATGATTTAAGATGTTAATATCAATTATACTAATAGTAAAAATAAATATCTGGTACGAGACATGTTTCATGCAGGGGTGACATCTCCTGGCCATCAGAAAGCCCCGATTTCACTCCAGGTAACTTCTTTTTGTGGGGTCACCTTAGGGGTTAAAATATACTCTTAAATCCAACAACCATGCAGCAACTGAAGCTGAACATTTGTCATGAAATCGAATCTATTTCGAGGTTACTCTAACGAAAGTTTTTTTAAATTTTGATTGTCAGATTGGAAGAAAAGTCCGTACAGTTGTTATGCGAAAGTCTAGGTATATTTCATATTTTATCATCATACTTATTCAATCGTGAGTGCAATTTGTAGGTAATAATTTCATACAACGGTGATTATAAATATACGGTAATTAGTACATGGAAATTATAAAACGATAGTTTTTCTTCAAAATTTCCAAAATCTTCAGCGTATGCAAATACTGTCTTACTACAACGTATGAAGGCCAAAGTACTGAATCTATTTAAATTAACAACGTGGATCTACCTTCAAAAATCGAGTATAAAAATAAGGACATGGTAAATAGAAAAATTGAAAACCAAAGATATGGTAATTATACTCTTACGCAATTTATCGACGGTACGCCAACGCAATAGACGTCTACTTGCTAACAGGTCTTAGAACTAACAAAGGGCTCGCGCCGCGCGCGTAAATGATGTGTCAAATATTATTATTTAGGCTTGTGTGCCCAAAAACAGAAAACGTCACGGGAATTAGGACTTTCGCTCGGACAAGCAGTTTTTTAATTCTAATTATTTACAGAATGGTTCTATTGAATAGATATTTTGCTATGCGTAAGACAATCTTTTGTACTCTTTAAAATGTTGAATGGAGTAAACCAAATCTATACGACATAAAAATTACAGCCAAGTTTTAACATTAAGTCGGTGTGCGGACGCGTAACGGTAATTAGAGAACAGAGGTTCATGAAATTAATTAAGTCACAAATACTTAAAATAGAGGCCTATGATTTAATGCACAACTGGATGGGATTGTTAAGTAACATATAAAAATACTTGCATGTCTCTAATTTGTCATTTTTAACGATTTAACAGCCCGGACACGTAAAAACTAGCTCATCTGAGAATGGCCGATAAGCGAGTCGGCGAAATCGAGGGTAGCTCCAAAATATGAATCGAAGGAACGGTACATTAAGCCTGCGTTACAAGCAAATGCAGTAATTCGTATTCACCTTTACATTTTGTCACAAACCAAGAATCGTGAACTCGCTCTCGTTACGGCCGTGAGTCATGCTCGCAGTCCTTTGTTGCTGTGTGTATACTTACACTACACACAGCAACAAAGGACCGCGAGCACACTTGTGCTTGCTTCGTGCTTCCTGGAGTATCGGGTTCCACAAAAGATGGCAAGCACTGTCAATAGAAGCCAATTGTGGAGAATAGAGGCACCGAATCGTTAGACTGCCTTTGTAATTGGTCTAGTTTTCATCTGCTTTTTTCTAGTTTGTATATCTGTTACAATTCAAATTCTTTACTTTTGTATTTAGGCCATTTTCAGGGCACTTATGCTCGTCCAAAATATAGCTTGCCCTACCACCAGTTTATCTAGACATATGGAATGGTGTTGAGAAGACCGCCAAACTGCCAAAGAGGGCGACACTTGCAATAAATTTAACATGTAACACATATAAAATAATAATAATAAATAATAATAATAAATCTTTGGACACTTTTCACACAACGCCAGCTAGCCCCAAATAATATTAATAAATCTTGTAGAAATGGCGGAAGAACCATTGTTTTGTTTATGACAGGAAACAATTTAAAAACTTTGTTAGAAATGGAAACTTAAAGAATACTTTGTTGACATTTTTAAATTCTCATCTATTCCTTTTTGGCACCTTTCTAGGAACCTTTTGGGGAACTTTTTGGCGCCCTTATTCTTTTGTATATCTACTTCTACTTGGATCATTCTACCTACATAGTATTTTGTATGCCAATAAACTCATTTTTATTCTGTAGTAACTAGGTTAGGTATCCCAATCGTTAGGACTCCTATTGTAAAAAGGTAGATAGTCCATTTTTCATCGGCATTTCGTTGGATAACCGACAATCGTAATAACTTTGCATTGCGTGACTCAATACGAATAAGATAATGAACTCCGCTTGTCTCATTTATCATCGTCATAGCTACAGACAAAAACAAAACAGAAAAATGTTATTTCTTCCATTTATAACATGGTCTGTCTTCAACTCGGAGGTGTATGATAGAAAAAGTGATTTCCTTTTTCACTGTCAATTTATTAATTTAAATATCAAATTCAAGACGCATGTAAAGTTCAGGCAGGGTTGTGATTCCACTGGGGGGGCTTATAAGGCCCGTTCTGTTGGGCAATCGCTAGGAGGGCTGTGGGAGAAGGCTTTGTTCTTAATTCCACAGCTCCCTCCCACTTATTCTTCTCAGTACCAGCCCATATGTTGTCTCGAAGTGGTGGTAGGGCAAGCTATATTTGGGACGTGTACAAGTGCCCTGGAAAGGGCCAATGTTCTCAATAAACCATGTATAATTATGGCGAGTGACGGAGCATAGGGGTCTTTTTAGTGGGTATACCTCGCCCTTCTGACTTGGTGAGCCCCACATAACCCACCCTGTCCCCGCAGGGTAGGTGTGCAATTCAACGCATTTTTTCTCCATTAAAAAAATGGCAGTGATTCCAACTGTTTCAATCTACATAACAGAAGAAGATACATCTCTTAAATAACTCCAGAAATTATATAGAATAGCGACAAAACCTGTGCTTAGAAAGGCTCAAATACAAAATCCATTACAGTACTTGTTTTCCCCAAACAATCTTAAAAATACAGGCATTTGCGCGCACGACCTACTGGCTTAGCGATAGGCAGGCTGGCACCGTTCCAGCCTCGCAGGCTCCGGGACACTAAATTATAGGGAATATTATTTATCCCCGGGCAAATTACCCAAGTTGCTTCAACAACCTATATTTTACACGGTTTTTCCGGAGAGGTTCGCCCGCATCTCACCTGACGGAAAGTGACGATCAGTACGAAGGTCGCCGAATTCCCAAACAAATTATGAATATTATTAATCACTGGAAAAATATACCCAAGTTGGCTTCAACAACCTATTTTACACGGTTTTTCCGGAGATCTTGCCTGCATCTCACCTGAAGGAAAGTGATGTTGCCAAAGTTGGAAGCAAGTTTCTGTCGGAGTCTTTAGGAAATATTTTTTTTATGCAGATTGCAGAACAAGACAAGTATTTTACAGCACCTGATGCTAAGTTAGATGCAGTCTAGGATGGTATACTTGTCCTGTAAATGTCTATATGATGCCCGGATTATAGTGTTCGAGAAAGACAGAGGCTAGGAATTCCAGTCCCTAGCTGTTCGCATTATAAAAGAGTCAGCGAAACGCTTAGTGTAAGCGCTGGTCATATAATTTACAAGAAATGGTTGACCACATAGGAACTGCTATTACAGTATTACTGTTGTAACTGGCTACGTTACCTCCAACTGTCGCAACTCAACAATACTGTTTTAAACTATTAATCAAACACCCCGCATTATTATTGGCTACATTTTTACCCAATGCGGGTAGTTAATTGAATTTCAATATACATAGCAAAAGCTGTTTGTGAGCAGCAAATAAAATACTGTAGTAAATTAGCAATAGTAATATTCCTGACATTGAATTGCAGTTCGCTAAAAGATTCGCGTGTTTCAAAGTTTTCAAACCTTCAGTTACCGATTTGACATGCTTTCTTTTATTATTCTGCGCACGTAAGGTAATCTTGGTATTCTATTAGTTTGGTTATTTAGGTTCTATTGACGATAAATTATGCACTATTAATTGAATAGCTAAAATATTTCAGTTTTCGGACTATGAAAAAAACGTTAAATATTAAGTTAGGGTATCCATACTATGCAAAATCGTAGGATATTTGCGAAATAACTCAATAAAATTAGCTAAACTATTTTTTTAATTGTTTATAAACAAGATAAGTTCTTGACTTGGGTATTTTTAATCTTTAACTGTTTTAAGTCATATAAAACTGGGTGATGATTTTAAATTTAGGAAATAATTCACTACGAATGTTTAGTTATAAGATAACTTAAAATAACCATAGTTTAGAATGTCACGAAACATATCACGATATACAAGTAAGTAGCACAATTATTATATTGAATCATCAGTAGGTCATACAATTTCGTGATGCAGCAAAATATCTTGTCAAGTATTGTTTTGATGGTTCTATTTTGTTCCTAAATTAGATTATTAGGTTTCTTTTTTTTATATGGACTTACGTAGGAAAAAAAACGTCAGAATTATAATTTTTTGCAATTCCAATCAGTAGGGCCAATATCATTTCGGAAATTCTATTGGTTTATTCATTTATTTTATTAATTAATATTTCTTGAATACTCAAACAAAAGCTAAGTTGCCAAATGGGGCCAGTAAAATTAGTTTGTAAATCAGATAAATCTAACAGACAATACAAATTTTATTGTAACGTCTAGCCTTTGATGGTGACCACCAATGTTTGTGTAAGATTTATTTCATTTGTTTGTTTGTTGTTGTCTATGTCTGTTACATCTAGAGTTGAGACCATTATTTTAACCTTGTTTTATCGTGTTTTCTTTTTTTTTCTATCTAATACTTTAAATCTAACAGCATTGTGTTCAGAACAGAGACCAAATGAATTGTTTTTTTTTTTCTTTTCTTTCTATTTTTTATCTAACACAATTCAATTTAACAGCATTGTATGAGCATTCTAAATCAGCTGAGTTTCAAACCATATCTCAGTAATTAATGCAGTGCTACTTGTTACATGAGCAATTACAAATTCCGTGTGTACTACGAGTTATTTAATTACTACGCTAATTAATTTTAGTTGAAGACTTTCATTGAAATGTTGTTTTCAGTCTTAAATAACGTTGGACGTAATTTAGCGCATTTTATTTATAAAAAATAGGAATTTTTAGGTAAAAGTTGAACTACTTTTCTTTTATTAGAATCCAAATATTTTCTAACTTGAATTGTATAAGAATTTTCCAAAATGGCAGCAATAAACTGCAATGTTATTACACACACTTGTATTTTTAATCAATTAACTGTAAGCAAGTAATATAAAGAATTTTAAGTTAATAATAGTAACACGTTGTGCAATTCGCGAATTAAGACTTTGCGACTGATCAATAATAATATTGGTTCTTATAACCTAAGTTTTGTTATTGATTACCTACCTTGGAAGTTGTCATAATTCATCATGAATTGACGATTTTCTGATGACTTAGCCCGAAATTGTCTCGAAAATTATCACTATTTTCACATGAAGATCTATTAACCGTTATGTTATTGCGTATTCTTACAAGATTGTTCCATTTACAGTCAAAACTACAAAAATGTCACCCAAATTCGTTCTCCACCCCACCAATTCCATTTGGAATCACCTAAACATGTTTCTTATGAGATTTCATTCGATCAGTACACCCATTGATGAGCCCTGAAGGTATGTAAAGCTTGTATTTATAGAAGATCCGACGCAATGCTTCTGTAGTAAGCCACACCGTAATAAAAGGAGCCCCTGAGGGCAGCACTGCCCTATTGCAATGGGTATAAAGATGAAATCGAACGGGTCTCCTCCTAGACGTGTAAAACAAGAACTTCTACGTCCATCCGAGCAACAGGAAGCGTGTTTACCCTGTCTTCGATCGACATGACTTCGTCTCGTTTCCGAGAAATTTAACGTTCAAAAACATGGAGTTTGTTGTTAAAATGACAAACGACTCGCGGCGCGCGGCACGAACGCTTTCGATGTCTCCTGCTCGATGCTCGACTGGTATCGATTCTGACTCTGTTACGCGTAGATTTGAGGATTCCGAAAGGCGGACAGGAGTCAGCGACTGCGTTTTAATCGTACAAAAAGACTGATCTTGTATTGACGTTTCGTCGCTGGAGCGTTACAGGTTACAGCCGCACTGTGTGTCGCGGCTGCGGCGTTTCCTATCACTGTCACTGCACTGCACGGGCACACTGCGCTCACCTGAGCCGGACGGGCGGCGGGATGTTGAAGGCAGGGAACAGCTTGGCATTGGGGCTCTCGAACAACATCGTGATTGTTTTTTCACCGCGCGCGCATCGTGCACCGTCCGCGTTGACTGGCGGTCGGCCGGACACTGACTGCCGCTGGCTGCTGCGCGCCCCGCCCCGCGCCCCCGCCGCCTGTGACGTCACGCCCGGAGCGCCTGGCTTTTTCACGCGCGCCGCGTTCTCGATCTGCCCTCCCTGTCTTCCGCGTCCTGTTAGACAAGGAGGGGTAGCGCCCGCCAGCTGTAGCGAGGAAGGGTAATAGGCCAGGCCAGTTTAGCCCCTTCGTAGGGCTTCGGTCGCAGCGTATTCACTTGCCATTTGTTAGGCCTCTTTGTGTCGTACACTAGACAGGTACATTTCTTTAAATTATGATGCAACTCGAAATTGTCCTTATTTACGACACAAAGGATGTGAAGAAGCACTTGTTAACATGACCCGCACAAGTTGCTGTTGAAAAATATTGTGTAAAGTATTTGGTTGACGTATTTTTTGACGTATTTTTGCTCGGTAGTTCTTGTTTGAATGTAATTTATGTATTTGAAATAGGTACCTACTAACTTGACTTATTGCAAAATAATGTTAAGTCAGATATTGAGTCTATATTTTACAGCAGTAATTCAACATTACTGAGAAAACAAAACCTAGGCACAGTAATTTGATTTATACTCTGAATCTTACAGACATTTATATTTTTTGAAACTCCCATTAATTCCCGTAAAATCCTAGCGTCCCGTGGACCCGATGGTCACCCCTATGATTTTGAAAAATCGTTAATTTCATGGTTTTAAAATTGCAGTTCATTCGATTTGGGATTTATTGGATTTAAACTGATACCTAAGTAAGAACGACATACAGCACGACAAGATAAACACTTCTTTCTAAGTAGGTACATAGTTGTAAAAGGCGTTATTTTACAAGAAAGAAATAGCTTTTTGGGCCCATTTTAATGAAGTTGATAATATAAAATTATTTAAGTTTAGCTTTAATTTTCCAATTGGCTTTAGGTGATAGAAGTTTTAAAATAATCGAAGTGAATTTTAGACAAAAACTATCAAAAATTCTACAATGTAATTTTAAAAATTTGCATTCAGTTCAAAGACGGGTAGGTCTTTCTTTACTTCCTAATTCCCCCGAAGTCCTTGAACATTTCCCCTACCTACATGAGGTGATCGATCCAGATACCATATCGAGTCAGTCAGTCAGTAGTAGGTATAGGTAGGTAGTACCTACACTACAGTCAGGTAACTGACATTTGGTCCGTCGTAATTGCAAAACAACAACGTTCAAATTTTACTTTTTAGGTTCTGTCCTGTAAAATAATTAAAATAAGTAAATAACTATCTTAGGACAATTTCACACAGCGCTATCTAGCCCCAAAGTAAGCAATGAATATGCTTGTGTTATGGGTGCTAGCTTAACGGATAGACTACATTATATACTTTTTAAATACATTACATATTAAAAATAGTAACACCCAGACTAGTCACAGAATTTAAAATTCAAGCTTGCAAGCTAGGTAATCTTGCTAGATATTGAAGTAAATGTCTTAAATGTGTATTGCTGTTGGTGTACCTTTATCAATAAATAAATAAATAAATAAATAGATTTTGGCTTTCGTTCTGTAGTACGCACTTTTAAACCGTAGATAAAAATCAAGCAATAATAGGTAGATGTTTCAGGAATTACTTTTTCGTAAAGTCACTAAAGTCCTACTCTTTATCGTCGTATTGCTATGCCCTGGTATTGAACTCCAGGGCCAGGCCACACTCAGAACCACAAACCACGCTAGACCATAGAGGCATTATGGACATGAGTGTGAAGCTGTAATTTTGCTCTCATCACAAGAGATTCTTTCTGGTTCATGTCCAGATTTTTTGAAGCAGTTAAAGCGGTGAAATAAAATCAAAAATCAAATCAAAATCAAAAATATTTTATTCAATTTTAGACTACTAGTGGCACTTATGAAAAGGTAAGCTAAAGCTCTTTACAGTGATAATAACCAAAAAATATACGTTTTAAAGGTTGTTTCTTAATATCTAGGTACATTATCACGACCATGTTTTTAATCTATGGCCCCGCGATAAATGCTTTCTGCGACCGGCAGAAGCTCCTGAATAAATAATTAAGCACAAATAACGCGCCAAAACCTCTAACGTCCCTCTTTCTCCCAGTTTTACATATTCAACGGTCGTACGAGAGCCCGCATTGTATTGTGAACCAATTTTCTGATCCACTGACCTCGGCAGAACTAAAAAACTGTAAAAAGAAGACATTGGATCACAACTCGAGCCTCCACCGCCAATCTTAGCTGACCCCCGCACGCCGCCCGCTCTTGGAAAACTGAATTCCACATACAATTATAATGAGCTATGGCGGCTCAAGATATACTGGTCTTTTGGAAGCTTATCGAAAGATGCAAGAGATACGTGTAAAAATGGCCGCCAAAATTGGATTATTTTTTATTCAAAACCTCGAAAGTAACGTTATTTTCCAATAAAATTACGAAAAGATGTTGCTAGATTTTTTTTCTAGTCTAGTTATTTTACAGAATCTTAATCAATACTTAACTTATTTTAATGCAGACTGCAGTTGCACACAACCAATAGTAAAACCTTACTAACTACGTAAGTACCTATAGCTCGTAATATTGTTTACGTACACATAAAAGTTCTCAGTAATGCAATAAGTAATGTGAGCAGGCCCCCCACTAGGTGAACCGACGATCTGGTATAGGTCGCGGGAGGTGCCTGGTAGCGGGCGGCGCAGGACCGTTCGTTGTAGAAATCCTTTGTCCAGCAGTGGACGTCATTCGGCTGAAACGAACGAATCCAATAAGTGAATAGTTTTCAAGACTAGGAAATATTAATAACCTAGATTCAGACAAATCCTAAAACTTGATCGATTGCCTCAGATTGTACTTGAACCCGCGACCTTTGGCCTGGGTGAATGCTCTGACCACTGAGCTATGGAAACATTTTTAACCTGTAGGTACAATAGTTATAGTTCACGATAAAAATTCAGTCTGGAAATAATTGGGGGAGAAAACCTTTTAGTGGAATCCTATGGCTGAAATACCTAATGATGATGACACATACATCCCGTAGAAATCATAGGTATTTTTAAGTGGATCCTCCTTGAACAAGTTAAAAAAAAATATTTGAGTAAGTCCCCTTGGATAAATCCCAAAAAATTGAATAAATACAACGATCGGTCCTGCGCTGCCCGCATCCAGGTGCTTCCCGTGACCTTCAAACAGACAGATCGTCGGGGCTTCGCAGACACGATTCAAATTCAAATCTTTATTTGCATACCTAACCTACCTATTAAACATTCACAAGGTTTAAAGTATGATTTTGTGGAAATCCTTGAGGCCTTTGTCCAGCTGTGGACGTCTTTCGGCTGAAACGAACGAACGAAAGTACATATTATTTGTAGCTGACCGACTCCATTTTATACTCCATACGACGCGGACGTGTCGTCACGAAACAACACTAAATTCTATGTATTTGGGTCATTCTACGATAGGGTAGGTGGAAAGAAAAAAAAAGTAAAATCCACTTTTTTAATTATTTATGGTATCAAAAATATTTGTCTTACATAAAGAATCTTATAAAAAATAACGACAGAGATCAAACTTAATTATTCAATTTTAAAATGAACTTTTTTTAAATAATGAGATAGACAGAAGTGACCTTAAAATCGACAAATGTGACACTTTGTGTTGTAGGTCCTAAGAATATAAAAATTAAAACAAAATCAAGCCGTAATATTATAGCCTTTAACGTTAAAAACTAGTTCTCAGTTTCAAATAATTCAAGGTAATCAATAGTTTAGAATTAAAAAAATAAGAAACAATGTCGTCAGAAAATAAATCATTTCTGTCGACGAATCAAAAAATAGCCTCATCACTAGACGATGACATTAAATGAATGCGTTTTTGTTTTGCGAAATTAGGAAGATCGTCAAATACTTCAAACTGAGTCTCAGAAATGTTTTATATAAATAAAAAAATTTTGCATGCTATCTTCATGCATGGCAATATTAACAGAGCGATCACAACAAATACGTTTCGTTCTACCGATTTTGTAATAAAATGTATAAAAAAAGTAAAAATATAGCACAAAAAAAATCACAAACTACTCTTTTTTGTTTTGAAATCACTAATGTTTCATGTTATAAAAAGTAATTGCATTTGCAATTTCTCACTGCTAACAATCATGTTTTTATTGAATAATTTTCAAAGAACGAAACGCTCTCTTGATAGATTTGACCAAATATCGAGCCCTAAAGTCGTAATAATTATGCATAACTGGCAGAAAAAAGTTAAACAATCATGTTTCTGTCTGATAGCGCTATTTTAAAATTCTTTAATAATTTAGACGGAAGCATGGATAATTGTAGTGCCACGATGTCACAGACAGATACGTACATATCACACACACAATAAAACACCCTTCTGTTTGAGTCAGGAATTGAAAACAATATTAAAAGCATGAATATATCATTTCCGTCGACAAAACCATAGACAAGTGTGACATAGACAGAAATGACAATTTGAAGTAATTTGAAAATTGTGGTTTTAATTTTGCAGTTAGATTGTAAATAATCTAGGCACAGTAAATAGTTCCACATTTGAACAAGGGCATGTGATAAAAACATCTCTAATAAGTAACATATTTTAATTATATGTCTTTTAGAAGTGACACTTCAACTTTGAGATGATGTAGAACCACTCTTAAAATATAATTTACTGGTGCAATACTCTCTTTGCAGAAAAAAATGTCTCTGTACAATAACAAGTGGGTTAAGGGGTTGTCATAAAATATAAATTAATGTTCCCACCATTAAATTTTCTTCATCTTTTGGTAGAAACTTCAACAGTCGACAGGTGTGTCAAAAATCTTATAACAGTTGTAGAATCGTCGGTAGTTTCTTATTTTCAGATCTAAATTTATTGATATTTAATAGATATAGTCTTGAGTATGTCTGGTTTACTAATCACGACTTGTTATCCTATTTTAATGAACGGGTTTTTTTTTTGCAGGTATGCAAACATGAAAAGCCGTGTTCATAACAGTCGACAGAGCGTGATATGTCACATACTGTCGGCAGAAAAAATCTAATAAAACAAATGTCTTTTATGTTTCTTCACATATTTTTTGAAGCTACTAAGTACACTTTTGCTTATAGAAGTTCATAACTAAACGAAGACAAATTATTTTACAAGTAATTTCACCTGAACAAAAAAACGGCCTCTTCGTAGAATGACCCATTTCTATGAAATACCATTGGTAGTTGGTGACACGTTGTCTGAAGGTAGTAGGTACATAAGAATTAAGTACATAGAAACGGTGCGGGGGTGGCGTGGCGACACACCGTCTGAACTGCTGCGGCGTGAAGTCACCTACTAAGTAAATACAAAATGTTTACTACGAACCATAACTATCTTTACCCCTATTCCCTATTATCTCATAGTAAACCTTTTTACTACGAACCATAACTTCTAACTTCTATGTTCTTCTGATACTTTCGTTGAGGGTCCAATGAGGCCCAGAACAGACGGTTAAACGCAACTGCAACGAAACTGCAACTTTCTGATGATTCTTATGAATGAAACTGAAACTGAAAGTTTCAAACTGGTCGCGTCATGTGTGGTCTCTCAACGGACGCTATGACTTAGATGCAACTCAAAAGTAACTAAGTAGCAGTTGCAGTTGCAAACTTAGAATGACTTAGATGCAACTTAAAAGTAACTAGCAGTTGCAGTTTAGTTGCAGTTGCGTTTCACCGTCTGTTCTAGGCCTGACAGTTTAACTTTCCCCCGGGACAAAGACCTACACTGGTTGGGCTATTGGCGGCCAAGCTGTAGATCCTGGCTACACACAGGAGATGCAGCGGTATGAACGAGAGGTGGAATAGTCCCGTTACTAACTACCTGAGACCTGACCTGGCAAATTTCGTACCACTCATGTTCACAACTAATACAGGATTCTGAACTTTTAGAATCCTTTTACTTGCAGGAATATTTAAATTCGAGTTGGAGCCTATGCAATACAAACAAACAATCAAAACTTTCGTCTTTAAAATGGGTATTAATGTAAATAAATAAAAGCATTCAATTTCGCTGCAAACAGTAAGTAACTATTGCTTTGGTTTTCACCACTTTCAAACCAGTATTAACAGGCAAGTAGGTTTAAGATAACCTCATTATTCAAACTCCATTCACAAAAAACACCGATCAAGTAAACAATCAGGTGTAAAACCGTGTCATAACAAAACCATTGCGTTTCTATTTCCTTTAATTTCACTATTTACGCTTTCGTCGGCAAATCGTGCGGAACCCTCGCGGCGATAATGGATTTCAGAGTTAGGCGTTTTGTCACCGCGGCCGCGAGTGCAGGCCAATGACCTGAATAAATTGCAGATTTCATTGGTTACAAGTTTACAATAGTGTAACGAATGCGAAAGTTTTTTGTTTTCGATCTAAAAAAACCAGAGGCTAAGCTGTGACATCGTACCTAGGTACTTGTGTTTGTAAGAGGTGTTTTATTCAGTAAAAATTCATAATCTGTTCAGAAGTCGCGTCTCGCGATACATTAGCTATCAATTTTAATGAAACGATTATACATTGTGACGATGACGATTTTAACCCTGACCCTGTTTTATGCAAATAAATAAATTTGAATTTGAATTTGAATTTAAAAAGATCAAAGCTGGAATCAAACTTGGGACTTTCTACATCCAACCAATCCAACATGCCACAGCAGTGGAGCTACAAGTTAACAGTCCGAAATTAGCTATACAACTTTTTGCTTTAAAAATAAAATTATTTTGAAACGGCTAAAACTGCAAATGATACAGAATATGTCTTTAAATAATATTTTGTGATTAACAAGTAATATCTAAAATTCACGGATATGAAAATTACCACAAATAAAATAATTTCTACAAACTGCATTGACCAATCGGAACGTGTCCGTCATCTGTCAATGTCAAAAGTTTCACAGTTGTCAAAATTTATTTACATGTACACGTCAGTATTATTGTGGGATTTTTTGTGTAAATGTGGTGTAAATTCTAGAAAAAATACTAACAAGTTTAGTTTAAATTCCTCTGATTTATTGTTAAATAAACCTTTTTCGACCACGATAAAGTACTGCATCTTGTTGAATTTAAACATTGTGCAATAGTTGCAAACGCGGGCATTATCTCAGTGTTTTCCGCTTGACCTCAGGTTTTAAACCCACGCAATGGATCCCGAATACGAGGAACGACAGAACTACTACTCACTTAATCCTTTTACTTATGGTAAGAATTTGCTGTTTATAAAGTCACTTTACAGGACATAAGTTAATGTTAAGTTCTTTTACCAAGTTACACATTACCTTGATCAGAAAGTATGGTTTTTATCATCCTGAACATCCTTAGTTCAACTCCTTTACTCCACATTAGGTTCAAGGACGTGGTATAACTGTTATAGTTTGCAAATTGCTTGGGCTTAGTTAGTTCAGAATTAACTTGGCAATTTACACTATGAATGAAGATGAGAGTATAAACATGGGAAATATTATTAACAAACCACACATTATCGTTCTGCAACTGTTCTTGCCTAGCAAATGCCACCAACATATAAAAAAACCATCATTTAATCATTCATTTTGGTCAAATACGTGCACAGCTGGGCCAAAGCCTCCCTCAAGGATTTCATTTCATTGATTAGTTCTATGCTGCCCGCATCCAGGTGCTTCCTGCGACCCACTAGTTCATCGGTCCACCTAATAACGAAAGTAATTTCAGTACATAGGCCCTTTCCACTTATACACATCCCAAATATAGCTTGCTCTACCACCACTTCGGGACAACATATAGGCTGGTGCTGAGATTATATATAGACATAGTTATAGACATAGCGTCCGGTATACCCCAGGGTAGTGTCTTGGGGCCCGTGCTGTACCTATTGTTTACCGCAGACCTGCCAACAACTACAAATACATTCACAGGCACCTTTGCTGACGACACGGTAACAATGGCAACACACGACGATCCAGTCACGGCCTCACTCTATCTCCAGGAAAGCCTGACGGAAATGGAGAAATGGTACCATTCATGGCGTATTAAAGCTAATGGAGAAAAATCTGTGCATGTAACCTTCACTCTCAGAAGAAACTCCTGCCCACCGGTCAAACTTAATGGTATCCAAATACCTCAGGCTGAGGACGTTAGGTATCTGGGCTTGCACCTGGACCGCAGGCTAACCTGGAGAAAGCATATATGGACAAAGAGGAAGCACCTAGATGCCAAACTAAGAAACATGATGTGGCTTGTCGGAGGCCAGTCACAGCTGAACACCAGTAGCAAAATGATGGTCTACAAAACCATCCTTAAACCTATCTGGACCTACGGGATACAGCTGTGGGGAACAGCTGCCAACTCCAATCTCGACATAATCGAGCGCTTTCAGACAAAAGCCATACGTTTGATTTACCAAATCCCATGGTATATCAGCAACAAGCTCATCTATCAGGACTTGCCATTGCCCACAGTCAGAGAGGAAATAAAGAGCCACACACTCCGCTACAAGGATAGACTTTCAAATCATCCAAACTCTTCAGTACAACAACTCATGACCATTGAAGGCTTCCTATTCAAAAAAAAAAAAAAAAAAAAAAAAAAAAAAAGTACATAGGCCCTTTCCACTTATACACATCCCAAATATAGCTTGCTCTACCACCACTTCGGGACAACATATAGGCTGGTGCTGAGATTATTATCGGGGAGCCAGTCGTGGTTGCGCCGAATTTTGTCAGTGTGTGTGTGCGTATATTGGCACGCTCACATACAAACTGCGCTCGGTGCGTTTCTATGAAGATAACCTACTCATTTGTATTTACTCTGCTTATTCTGAGCAGATGCCATTTTGATGCCTGTACCCGTTCTGTTGTCTAGCTTTAGTTATTGTTTTGTTGTGTACTTGCACCGAATCCCATCCCAACTAATATTATAAATGCGAAAGTAACTCTGTCTGTCTGTCTGTCTGTTACGCTTTCCCGCTTAAACCTCGCAACCGATTTTGATGAAATTTGGCATAGAGATAGTTTGAGTCCCGGGAAAGAACATAGGATAGTTTTTATCCCGGTATTTGAAACAGGGACGCGCGCGATAAAGTTTTTCTGTGACAGACAAAATTCCACGCGGGCGAAGCCGCGGGCGGAAAGCTAGTAAACAATAATTTCTTTCTTTCTTTCTTTTAGTGCTGCGGTTCCTAGCTTTGTACGGCTGGTACGCCATCGGCGGCGCGGCGGCGCTGCTGTGCGCTGCCACTTGGCTGCGGCCACGCTACCGCCGCTGGCTGGAGGCCAAGGAGGACGCGGAGTACCATAAGAGTGAGTGTAGATCATCATCATCATCATTTGAGCCATAGGATGTCCACTGTTGAACATAGGCCTCCCCCAATGCTTTCCATGTTGATCGATTGGTAGCGGCCTGGGTCCAGTGCTTCCCTGCTACCTTTATGATGTCGTCGGTCCCACGCTGCGTTTTCCGGTACGCGGCCTCCATTCCAGAACCTTGCTGCCCCATCGGCCGTCAGTTCTGCGTACTATGTGCCCTGCCCATTGCCATTTGAGCTTGCTAATCCGTCGAGTGTAGATCAGTTGACAGCATATCAGACTACACACGTTTCGTTGCAAAATAGCCTGTATTACAATGAGATAATGAGTGCGGTATTCGATTGCCCTGCAAAACTAACTACAATGAGATAGGAGGCCACTGTGTGTTGCTGGATTTGCTGATATCTGTGCATATTACCAGAACTTCAGATGTGTGTTTGTCTTCTTTGCAACCTCAAACGGTTGTGGCAGTACAATCAGGCTTCTAAAGGTCTTGAAACTCAGAGCAATTGGATATTTTTAGTATGCATGACATAATCAATCATGCGTTTGAATCCCAGTGCTCTCAGTTTCTAACGTAATGGTATAGTTGATGCAATTCACGAAGGCGAGTGAGCTGTACATGTGTGGTGGCTCGCTACTGTTTGTTTTTTATGTTTTGACAGACATTACACTATTGTTATAAGCATGTACACGTACACACACAAGTAAAGCTAACTCGCCTTCATGAGTTGCACTTGCAAGAACTGTAAATATATGAATGTTAAAAGTTACTCATCCCAATACAATTCATAAGGTGAACCATTGTAGTTCAGTATTGTTTAATTAAAGGAATCCTATCTTTCTCCAGACCCTGACAAAGCCATAGCGCGTATGGAAGCGATCCAGCGCGCACGTGAGAAGCAGCAGGAGCTTCTGCTCAGCGCTTCACAGAGGGCGTTAGAACAGCAGAAGGAGGTAAATATAGCAAAGAAAATTATTGCATTTGAGATATAAATAATGTTTTTTTTGCGCTCAACTGCAATCAGGCGATTATCACACTGCACCGCACTCCACGTGGCGACATATACGAATCCCGCGCGCAAACGCGTTGCCAGTGTGTTGTGCCGCGCGTGTTTTCTATACAAACTGAGGTACTTGCATATAATGATTAAATCTGTCGTCCCGCGTACCGCGTCGGAGCGCGGTGCAGTGTGATTATCGCCTCAGTCCCAAACTATAAGCAGATTTGTTCCATGAAGTTTTAACATGTTCAAGGAGCTCCCCAGCAGGATACTCCTCATTAACCATCTGTCACTGAGTATATCGTGGCGCTTCAGTCGTTTAGTGTAGCTGATGGTTGCCAACGCGGTAGTCAATTGATTTTGGTGACTTTGTCAGCTTTAGCTCCTTCCTAACAGTTCTCATGCTCAGAGCTTCATGGATTTGTGTTGGTAGTGAACTATAGTGCATTTGAGATTCAATTAAGGTTAAAAAAAATAATAAGGTGTCAATAATACATTTGTGAACGTTCCTTCCAGCGTGAGGAGCGCAAGAAACAGGAGAATTTGGAGAGGCTGAAGAAATACGGCGCCGCCGCCGGCGGACAGAAGCTCGGCACGCCCGACGACGGTGAGCATTATGTCGAAGCTATCATCAGTAGGTCAATTAGTCTCCTCTGCAGGAGCATGTCCTGATAGATTTATTTATATATTTATTGTAGGAATTACAAACAAATGTGTTACAGAAATTAACGTATCTACTAGACTTATGTATTATTTATGTGGTAACACATCCCACTACGTAATCCACATATTGATATATGAAACCATGTTATATAGTTATATGTTATATGGTTATATAGAGCGAGGCAATTACAATTAAGGTACACCTTATAAACGCGGTGTAGCTCAACACCAAGAAGTAATTAATATTATGTTCAGACTTTTAATTATTAATTTTGTTCTGTTTTTTTATTCATTTAATTTATTTAGATCAGAGGTAAATAGAGGATTTGGCCTACTCTTCCCACGCTGGCCAGATAGAACCACCTTTTAAACAACAACAAAGAGAAGAAAGGGAATGTTTTATTCTGCCAGAACCACAAGGCATAATAATTAAGACTAATTTTTTTTTACCCGACTGCGCTAGGAGGGTTATGTTTTTCGAGTGTATGTATGTATATTTCTTTGGCACGGTCTACAGCCTAAAAATCAGATTTTTATGTACATATAATATTTGGGCAATAATTAGAAGTATTTTCCCCAACAGCCCGACAGTTTTGACAGTTCCAACTCCTTACCAGACAGTTTTTTTAGGGTAGTTCCCAAAGCCACGATGACCCAAACTTCATAATTCACCAACATTATTCCTATATTGGGAGCATACGCTGACAAACTTTCAGCTTTTATAAAATGACGTAGGTCTGGCGTTCACTAGCTCTTACTCTATTGTGTATGTGTCTTGTTATCTATCCATAAATAAATACTTTTGTTCTAGATTACTTGCCTCTGAGTGGCGGCGCGTCCACGTCATCCTACCGCCCGCCCAAGCGCTCGGCGTGCGGCGGCGGCGGCTGCGGACGGTAGGGCGCCGCCCGAGCGATGGAGGGGCTTGTGGAGGGGGGTGGGGGATAGTTGACAGCGTGCATCAGTAGGAGGGGGGAGGGATAAATTGTCAGCAAAAATAAATTTATGTTGAATTATTAACAGAAAATACTCTAGTAATAAATAAAATAATAGAAGTGCTTTTGCACACGCCGCCATTCGCACTTCGATATATTCATTCATCTCTTTCTCTAAGGGGATTATCACACTGCACCGCGCTCCGCCGCGGCACGCGGGACGACAGATTTAATCATTGTATGCAAGTAGCTCAATTTGTATAGAAAACACGCGCGGCACAAGACACTGACAACGCGTCTGCGTGTGGGATTTTTTGTATGTAATCACACGGAGCGCGGTGCAGTGTGATAATAGTCTGACTGAGGGAAACTAAT
This sequence comes from Ostrinia furnacalis, assembly GCF_004193835.3. Classification (NCBI taxonomy): domain Eukaryota; kingdom Metazoa; phylum Arthropoda; class Insecta; order Lepidoptera; family Crambidae; genus Ostrinia; species Ostrinia furnacalis. The sequence continues at coordinate 26,956 of NW_021137708.1, forward strand.
GATTGTAATATGAGACAGAAAGATTTGTCAAAATTATATTGCATAGCAGTTCAGTTATGTTTATATTGGTGTTACTTAATTATTTAACTTTAACTAATGTTCGTTCGAGATCTGTTATGTACTTGACTGACTAAAAAACTAGTCAGCAGAAACTTTTTGTATATTATTATTACTTAGCAATGTGACGGGTGTTCAGTATTGTAATAAAGCCATAAGACTATTAAATCTTTTGTTTTTCTTGTTTTCAACTTTCAAATTCAACGAGTTTTTTTTAAAAAGCGAACATAATGAATGAATTTATTACCTTTCGTGTGTTCGGACTTTGGGCAACATCATTCTTTCATCTGTATCACTCCAGCAGACTAGCATATCATCTACTTCTAAAGTCCGGTCGCCGAGCAGATAGACGCCAAGCTACCCATCCTTATCGCTCGCGCGTAATTATATTGCTGTTGCGAGTGTGCGAGCGCGACAGCAATAATATTTACGCGCGAGCGATAAAGATGGGTAGCTTGGGGTCATTGGACGAAATTCTATGTGCTCGGCGACCGGACTTTAGTATGAAGTTCTGAAATGAAACAAGAAATGTACAAAATAGTAATTTTATTATCGTTTGGTATCACCTCAACGACGCGCGCCGGTATATGTACAGGGCGCTGCTAACTTAACTTACATGTCACAGATATCAAAATTGGTTTGTTCTTACCTACCATAAAGTTTATATACCTAGCGGAATAGAGCAACAGCACTAAGCGAGCGAGATGTCACTAGCAGTAACACTGTGTGATAAAAAGAGATGCGTGATGCCGTCACCGCACGTCAAACAGAACCGTTTTTTGTAACTATTTGACAGTTCGTTAGCACTTATTGGCACGTTGAAGATGAGATTTTTTCAGATTTTACGCGAGTGAAGTCGTGAATATTTATGAGAAATGTGCTTCAGAAACGTGGTGACTGGTTCTTTGATTGATTATTGCACAAAACAGAGAAATAATCCTGAAAACTGACACACAAATGACATCCTAAAATCGGTGTCGTTTGACAGCTCGTGGTTGTTGCTCTATTTCGAAGGAATATCAACTTTATGTTAACTACGCTATAATGAACATCGCAGAGTTCTGCCAACTCAACACAGACGGAATTTAACATTGTCAGTATATTTGCAAAACTACCTACCTACATAAAGGTGAAAGCATATCTATCGACGCGAAAATCTTTTTCAGTAAAATTTCATTGAATTTTATTTAAGTGTAGACTTCAGATTCTGCGGGTAGGTATGCGTTCACCTTAACACGTAATAGGAATAGAGTACAAAATACTAATTTGGTATAAATTCAGTGGGTTGCCACAAGAGAAAAACAAAAAACTAACAATCATGAACTAAAAAGTTTTGGTCTTTTTTTTTCATTAGCAATTAATGCCTGATTAAGCCTAAATACAATGTTAAGTTTCGTCTAAAGCCTGTGTTATGAAACTTAACTGAAGTATGAATCTACACAAAAAAAAGATTCAAGGCTGATTGTAGTGTGAGCGAATATTTAGCCAATCCATTTTTGAGTTTGAATTGTCGAGAAAGGTTTCATAATACAGGCCCATAACTGCCTTACCCCTCCCATAAGGCATAGCTGGTGGTAATTTCATTGCTTTAAGACCTTAAGACTAGTAGACAAGGCTCAAAATATATTGACTACAACATCCCCGTCGTCGTATATTGGCTTATTTCTAAATTTTAATAAACACGATGCGATTCAACGCACAAAACAAATATTTTTCAAAGTTTTTTTACATACCTACAAATCACAAAGTTCACACTGGTGAATTTTCTCACAAAAACCAGTGCTAAATTCTAAACTTGACAGCTAAAATAAGTGTTGTCCTGTTCTATCGTACATAAAAATGAAAAGAACAACACTAGTTCTGCCGTTTTCTTAACCAAATGATTGCAATATTTTCATTTTGACTTCAATTGATCACATAGTGTTGCCAGTACACAAAATACAACTTACTCGACTATAGATACATAATTTTACAATACTTAGGAAACTTATAATTATCTATTGAGTAACTATAAAATAAATAGGTACATTTAGACGATACAATTTTGTGATTATCATAATATTGCTTACGCATGGCCAAGCGAGTCGATCGACTCAGAAAAAGTCAAACAAAAGCATGTATATAATTTTGAAATGTCAAGTGTCAAAAATCAAAAACTGACAACCCAGTATTGATAGTAGCGCCCCCTGACAATGTCATAGCTGCAACGGTTCAGTTTAAGACATCTATACAAGTTAATTTACTAGCGTGTCCACATCAAACTTTAAATTATAGAAAGTTTCATCCACGAAGACACGCCCCACCAATTATTGGTCTCGGTCGCGCGGGGTGCGGGGAGTTTAATCTGAGCAATCCGTAAGGCATTATTGAAGTGTGCGTGTGCACTCATGGATGATTTAGCGTGTACCGATAACACTCAAACATTAGCGGCAGAATGGTGGGGCGCGTTTTCGTGGATGAAACGATCTGTACCTACATTTCCATGCAGTAATGACAGAATGTGCTGTACTTTTTAACCTTGAATTTATTAATCTAGCAACATAGATGAAATATAAATCGAGAAAAGGATGGTACGGCCGTGCCGCTTTTTTGCTCGCAGTGCCCCCAGATATTGTAGCTATTCCATGTTCATATTTGACGTTTTCTGAATCGATTTTCATTCCGTACCTCCTTTACTATCGGACGACAAGAGATCGAGACAACGAAACGACGCAACGTCGCGCTAAGTCGATTCGATTAAGGTACATTCACACTACCACGCATGTAACAGTAGCTAGACAAAGTGACATTCGCGACAGATTAAAATTCGTTTCGCTAAATGTGACAACTACGTAGCAATGTGAACACACCTTTATTCGCTACGGTTACTTAATAAAAATAATAACTAACGATCATACATTTAGCTAATCATTAAGATGAGAAATAATAATGTCAAATTATTTAAATAATTATTACTATTATTTAAAGCACAACTGTAAGTCTCGTTGCAATTTACATAATCTTAACATTTTTGTGCTATTTTGTACGCGATATGGGTAATCTAGCGACATAATTGAAATAATAATTAATTATTACACTAATTAAATTAAGAAACAACCTACATTTTGATTAAGAGAAATAAAAGAAGTCGCGAGAGGCACATGTTTTCATGTGGGCGTGGCTATCATGCCATCTCACTCTTTATAGAGTGAGTGAAAGAGAAAAAAACGCGAACACACATGACGTAGGTAACTGTCTAAGTAAAGTTAAGTTAGTAAATATTTATAAAAATAAGAAGTATTTGAACTTAAAATTGTTTTTAAGGTAAATACTTTTCGGATGCTTCTTGAACAAATTATTGATTTACAACGTATTCCATAAAAGAAACAAATCAACAGCTGTTGTTCTTGGTTTGACTCCACATTGTTTTTATTTCAATACACAAATACATAATGTAAAGTCATCAGATAACCTCCACATGTCAAATTATCTACATTAATTTTTAACCTTAAACTTAGAACATAAAGTTACAAATCCATTAGGGAAAAATATTACGTTACTAAAGTATAACTGTTTCTCATAAGGCATAAAATCAAACTTAAATGATTACATCGATTTTAATTTTATTTAAAAAACTTATTGATTTGCTGATCAATAATTGAGCGGCTTACGTCTAAATCTTCATTAATTTGTGTCAAAAATAAATTGCATTGTAGTCTAAATAGAAAATATTTTCGTCTATTATACACACTTATAAGTGTACGCTTATGTGATGGGAAATCAATTACAAAGTGAAATTATAATTTGTAAAAAAGAAACACTACCCCACCTTCATAAAAACAGGATTATTTGCTTTAAACTCGGTATAGATTGAAGTCGATGGAAGATAGTGTTATAAATTAATTATGTACAAAGATTATCAAGTTATATTACATTAAATTCGAGTTGAACACCGCGCGCGAACACAACGACTGATTACAAAGACTCGTATTTATTTAACAAATTACACATTAATATACCTACAATCTGAAAAACATCAATCTTTTAAACTGCGATCTCCAACCCGCCTGCCAAGCGTGGGGATTATGGCAAAACCCTCCACTATAGTGGAGGAGGCTCATAGTCCAGCAGTGGACTGTAAAGGGCTGTTGATGATGATGATACCTACAATCACGCAATATTACAGTGTCAGTAGTGATAAGAATTTGATCTTTTTCGAGAGATATACTTGCTGTTGCAGTGGTCTGTAGAATATGATTAGAACATTTAAGTTCAAGTGTCATAATTAAAACCACTTTGGGTTTTCGATTAAAAACCACTTTGGGTTTTCGATTAAAATCCATGGCACAAAATTTACGGTGCCCAGCTGTGGTGTTAGATGTTTGTAACCATGAAAAAGCTTCTGCATTTCGCGGTAGTTAATGTGTTGTTTAGCAAGTAGACGATACCTCCAATCGACATAGGTACTTTTTATGAGCTGTCAAAAGTCACTTTTTGCTGTTTGATCGATTTGAAGGCTAATAAAATGTTTTTTATAAAGTCATGTCTTGGAATTTATTGGTTTAACTGTTGACTTACCAATTGAGACTCCGTCGTGCGTAAGTTTAAGCAAATCGTAAAAGGTCAAGAAAGATACAGAATCTGCCAATTCTTTAGTAATTTGATCGTTTACCACCTTCTGATAAAGTATCTATTGGGCACTTATCTGACAAATAGTCATTAGTTATAACCCGTTTCTTTTTAGAAACGTGTATCAATTAACCTTAAACCAGATCGAATATCTGTGATTATTGTTTTCCGTTGAGTGCACGAGCACTAAACATTCATACGTTCATTTGTTGGCAGTGTGAAGCCCGTGTTGCACACACGAGCGTAAAAATGCATACACTAAGTATTTTAATCCGCTGTAATAAGGTTTAAGGTCTAATGTGATCAAAACAATTTGTTTCACTCACACAACAATCCGCGTGCTTTCGCCGTGAGTTTTCTAGCGCGATCCCTGGACGAAATCGTAAAAGTTTTCCCTAGTCTGTAGCAAACTTCAGTGGGTCATGTTATGTGCTTCAGGAAGCACAGAGGGACTGAGGCGCCCGTCGGCTGGCAGTGCGTAGTACCTTTCGACGTGTGTCACTCACATAATAGTCCGCGCGCTTTGGGCGTGAGTTTTGTAACGCGACCCCTGGACGAAATCGTAAACACAGTGTCTTCGCTAGTCTCTAGTAATTTCAGTGAGTCCCTGTTATGTGCTTGTGGAAGCACAGAGGGACTGAGGCGCCCGTCGGCTGGCAGTGTGTAGTACCTTTCGTGTCACTCACATAATAGTCCGCGCGCTTTAGCAGTAAGTTTTCTCACGCGACCCCTGGACGAAATTGTAAACACAGTCTTCGCTAGTCTGCAACTTCAGTGTGTCCCTGTTATGTGCTTCAGGAAGCACAGAGGGACTGAGGCAGCCGTCGGCTGGCAGTGCGTAGTACCTTTCGTGTCACTCACATAATAGTCCGCGAGCTTTGGGCGTGAGTTTTCTCACGCGACCCCTGGACGAAATCGTAAACACAGAATCTTCGCTAGTCTGCAACTTCAGTGTGTCCCTGTTATGTGCTTGTGGAAGCACAGAGGGACTGAGGCGCCCGTCGGCTGGCAGTGCGTAGTACCTTTGAACGTGTGTCATTCACATAATAGTCCGCGCGCTTTAGCCGTGAGTTTTCTAACACGACCCCTGGACGAAATTGTAAACACAGAGTCTTCGCTAGTCTCTAGTAACTTCAGTGTGTCCCTGTTATGTGCTTGTGGAAGCACAGAGGGACTGAGGCGCCCGTCGACTGGCTGTGTGTAGTACCTTTGTGCCGCAGAGGGCGTGTGTCACTCTCGTAGGAGGCCTCGCGCTTTGGGTGTGAGTTTCCGAACGCGACCTCGGGATGATATGGATACGGCACTGGTTGAACCTGGAAGGAATTGAGGGTAGTCAAAAAACTGCTGAGGTTTGTAGTTCGATCACTGTCGACTGGACTATTATGGTGAATTTATACATAACACAAGTATACGGGGTGTCAAGCCGGTGCCAGGTAATAGATGTGCATTATATCGACAATCGATTGAATCCCCATGTATGTTCAGCGATTTTGCTAAGTTTAGGAGTTATAATCAGTGCCGTATTATCCATAAGGCACTTTAGGCCAGTGCCTAGGGGCCCACCATGAACAGGGGCCCAGCATTCCCGATTAAAAAATGAAAAAAAAAAAGTTAAAGATTATTTTTATGCAACAAAACTCAAACCACCTCAAAACTTCGCCTTATTTTGGTTTGTTTACACATTCAATAGTCATATTTCGATATTGTGGAAGCTAATTCATTTTCGTAACTTTGGCATTACTGCTTTGGTTTACATGACAGGTCGACCGTAAGGACGCCCTTCAGAGGCTAAAAAGCCTCACTGCGGAGTAGGGTGGTCCTTATTTTTCGACTTTTGATTTCTCTCCGGGGCACTTTCTCATTCGATTATATACCTCTAAATATGAAATTAGCTCTTTTTGTTTTTTTTTTTGTTAAGATTTAGAGGTCGCTACCAGCTGTCAAAATATTTGGGTCATTCCACCGGCCAAGAAAATCACGTGTCCGGGGCCAAAAAGTACCCGAAAATCATAATATTTTAGTAACAAATATTTTTATCTAATAGTATAACTTTGGTTCTTGTTGTTAAACCACAGAGATAGTTAATAATAGTTAATTAAGTAATTTTAAAAAAATCGTAAGTCGTCAAAAATCCTGCGCCTCCAGGCTACAGGCTCCGGCACATCCCGCGCCCGCCTAGCGTTCGAGCGCGCGGCGGGGGTGTTGGTTTCTACATACGTAAAGGTGTCTATGCTCGACAAATCAAACCACCAAATATTAATTCTGTAGAACAAATGTGGCTGAGTGTTACTCTAAACGGCCTCAAACTTGCGATCGGAACTGCATACCGACCCCCGTGGCTTAACGTTGACACCTTTATTGATGCACTTACTGAGTCAGTTAGCTCTTTTTCTATGTTTGATCACGTAATTCTCATGGGGGACTTTAATATCAACCTACTTGCTCCTAACGACTCTAACACAAAGAAGTTGACTGCTTTTCTTCAGTATTCTAACCTTGAACAATTCGTTACCCAACCTACACATTTTACAGATCATTCTGAGACTTTAATTGACCTGATATGTAGTTCTTCTAAGATTGTTGACGTTTCCGTTGATTACATCCCAGATCTATGTAATCATGCCTTTATTTCATGCAGATTGCGACATGCTAAACCCAAATTATCCCCTAAGTGGATATATTACAGACCAATTAAAGATATCAACCCGATAGAATTTAACACTTTTATAGATGCAATCCCCTGGGAAAAGTTGTTTAGTGATGATGTAAATGAAGCTGTGTCATCTTTTAATGCTTACATAACACATGTCTATGACATATACGCCCCATACATGCACTCCTGTGTCAAATATCAAAGTTACCCCTGGATAACCCCGACAATTAGGGATATGATGAAACTAAGAGATCAAGCTCACGCCAAAAGTCGTCGCACAAAACAGGATTCGGATAAAAACTACTACAAAGAGTTAAAATCAATAGTAAATAAAGCGATGTATGCTGAAAAAGCAGCATTTTTTCAGCACAATATTAATAGGAATAGTAAAAACTCTAAAGAATTGTGGAAGAATATCAAGAGAAACGTAGTTGATTTTAAAAGTAAGCATAATCCAGTTCCACCTCATATTAATAACCCAGATCTTATTAATAATCATTTTCTTAACCTTCCCGGAAGCAATAGTGTCACTATTTCAGACCTTACGTATTATGAGTATAATCGTTTCAGTTCTTCAAAGTTTAGTCTCAAAGCTGTTGATGAAGATTATATTTTTAAAATAATCTTGAATTTCTCATCCAATGCCATAGGTGTAGACGGAATCTCTCGCGACATGATCTTGTTAACTCTACCTCGAACACTCACAATAATAACGGCAATTGTGAATAGCTCAATCCAGTCTGGCATCTTTCCGGATGTGTGGAAGGAGGCTCTTGTTAAACCAATCCCTAAAAAAGGCAATCCTAACGAGCTTAACGACCTCAGACCCATCAGTATTTTGCCCTTCTTGTCAAAAATCATAGAAAAAACCATTTCCCAACAGCTAACTCAGTTTCTCACTGCTAACAATATTTTACCACAAAAGCAATCGGGTTTTAGAAGTGGTCGCAGCACAGCCACTGCTCTGTTGGATGTGGTGGACGATATTCTGGCGGGACAGGATGTGGGATGTGGGTCTTTCTTGGCCCTTCTTGACTTCTCTCGTGCATTTGATACAATAAACCATAACCTTCTCTTGTCTAAAATGTCATACTACGGTTTTGATGGTGGTGCATTGCGGTGGTTCTATAGTTACCTTAGTGGAAGGTCACAGCGCGTGGAAGTCAGTGATGAAAGTGGAATAACTTATTTTTCGCAATCGGCTCTATTGAGGCGAGGTGTACCCCAAGGTTCCATATTGGGCCCAATTCTTTTTATTTTATATAGTGCTGACTTGGCTAGTAATATCAAACATTGTAACTATCATATCTACGCAGACGATTTGCAAATCTATTTGTCTTTCAAGCCGCATGAAACTCTCGCCGCTGTTGGGAAAATCAATGTAGACCTTGATAGAATTAATGCATGGGCTAATAAAAATTGCTTAGTTTTGAATCCACTTAAATCAAAATTTCTTGTGCTTGGTTCCGACAACCAAATAAATAGAATTAACAACTTCAATCCTAATATTATAGTTAATAATGAGATTCTCCAACAAGTAACTGAAGCACGAAACCTTGGAGTCCTTATGGACAACAGGCTTAGGTTCCACAACCATGTTTTAGAGACGGTTAGGAACTGTTATTATAGGCTCAAAGTATTATACCAAGTACGAAATTTCTTGGATGTCGACTTGAGGGTTAAACTATGTGAATCCTTAGTTTTGTCCAAACTTAACTACGCCGATACCGTCATAGGCGAATGTATCTATGGCTATACCAAGAAAGTCATACAGCGGGTTCAGAATTCCTGTGCCCGATTCTGTTACAACATCCCGCGTAGAGCCCGCGTCTCGCCGTACCTCAATCAAGGAAGCCTACTTAATATGAAATCAAGGCGTGCACTCCATTACGCGTGTTTACTGTTTGGAGTTGTACGTACTAAAAGTCCACCATATTTATTTGAAAAACTTATATTTTCGCATCGGAGTGTGAGGCTTGCTTCACAACTTGGATGTCCGAGCCACAGTACTGCAGCATTTCGTGGTAGTTTCCGTTATTCTGCCACGAAATGCTGGAATAACATACCACCACCTTTTAAAAGTTGTCATTCATTTAATTCTTTTAAATTAAATTATAAAAAGTATCTTTTAAACTTGCAAAAACATACATAATTAACAATAGTAGTACTTGCCTATCAGTCTTAAATGCAATAGACACCACCTATCCCTCCATGTCATAATATAGTCTAAACTTATTTCACCCGTGCATGAGTTGCTTGTTCTTGGTTGTCATCCAATGATTAATATCATTGTTGTCATCTGTCTTCTATTTTATAGAGCTTAGATATAGAGTTTATAAACTGTATAAAAATATGTTCAAGTTTCACATAGGTAAATAATGTTGATTGATGTTTCTGGGCGGGCTGCGCCCTTCTGCTGAACTGGCATCCGCAGAATACCAGTGGTCGTGACGTGCTCTCTGCCGTCACGGCTTATACTGAGCAGATGCCATTTTGGTGCGTGTACTCTGTTTTTAGTGTTTAAGTTGTTATTTATTTGTAACGCTTTTAATACTCGCATCAAATAAATACTTTCTTTCTTTCTTTCTTTCTTTCATAAGTCAAAAATATTAATAAATAATATTGTTGATGTTCAACAATATATTTAAACATTTAACTTATTTATTCACCCAGACTCTTCAACAACAAAATCATTTTCTTTTTTTTCTGCAGAATATTTTAACGAACAACTGCAAATTCCTCAGAAGTATCATTAATGACAAATTAAGTTGAATGAAAATAGGTATGACCTTACGATAAGACCAACGGATCGATGTTTTAGTCATTGAACGTGTCAACAAAATTCAGATTCTCTATTATTAGACTAAGATTAGACATTATTATTTGGCAGCTGAAAATTTTAAATCACTAACATAATAATAATACCAACAGATGTTTGCAGTTGGATTCAGTGAACTCATAACAAATGGAGCTTTATTATCTATTAAATAGCTAAAGTAATACATTATGCAAAAAATAACACATTGCTTAGAAAAGCGCAAAGCAATTTTCACAACTTCCTCTGAACAATAAATAAATGTCGCATATAAAGAACATAAATAGTTGATAACAAAAACAATTGCATTGCGAAATTTGTCGCTCTAGACATGATTGCCTTTCAGTAGCTAGCAAAGAGACAAATTAACCTAGTTTTATTTGAAATAAAATGCTTTTTTATTTAACATTTACATTAGGATGGCATTAATATAACATTGAAATTAAACTGATGAAATAACACGTTATAATCAGAATGTAGCTTAATCGACCTTCAGTCTAGTTAGTGCTCAATATAAAGTGTATTTTAAACATAAATCAGTAACTACCGTCAAATTTTAAATATCATTAATATAATTTAAGTCAAATTATGCGTCGCAAGAACACGTTCTTCATCGGCAATATTATTTGTTTAACTTTCAGAAACCAGACAGCAGCTGTCCAAACTGTATGAGCAAACACGAACGCGAATATTGAGGCTGTAATACATTCATTATACTCGTAGTTAGCAATTATCCAAGGCTAAAAGGTTTATTTGTTCAATTCATAGTATCGATAAATTACTATCGATATTTTTGATGCGAGGACATCACTTGCGAGTTGCGTCTTAGGTAGGTAAATAAAATTTCAATCATAAAGTAGGTATTGCATGACGTAGACTCTACGTCATGCAATATACGTATACGTAGACTGCTTTAGCAGCTATAATAAACCAATTTATAAAATCAAATAAATTTAAATTGTTTGATTGATTTTGATTAATTCTATCCAATTACGTACTTGAAGTTGCTGTCTGTCTAGCGGCTAATACAAAATTATTGCAAATTAGCGTACTAACCTACGTTGTGTCATAGACAAGTTGCCTTAATGAACTGGTTGGACCATAAATAACAAAGGTACAAGCTGTAGGGTCTGTTCTCTGTTGCGAATTACAATTTACAATACAAAACGCAGCTGCAGTTTGATTTTAGAGTTGTTGTAATTTTGGAACGATCTAAAAATTAGTAATTTAAAGTTAATTGCTTTTCTAATCGTCGTATTTAAAAAGCTAAGCTATCAATATCAAATACTTTGAAGCTAGTTGCCAATAGAGGCATATCTTTTGTTTTTTACACCTAGGTACAACTTGTAGAATTAACGAACGCTTCTCTACATAGCCTAAATAAAGTAAGCTAATAATTGTAGAGTTAAAAAAAATATAATTATTGTCAACCCTAGGATTACTCGTTATCGTTGCAAGAGCCTCTAGAAACGAAGCTTGCATGTCACAGGCCTATTTTGCAACTAAATTGCTTTATGAATTTATTGGAAGTTTATCGTTATAGGGAAACGAAATAGTAAAATGCTGGATAAGTACAGCTATAAAACAACAGTGGTGAACTGGTGACTGAGTTTGTTGTGGCGCTTCTTCTCAGCACTTGCCAAATGTAGGTCTCGAAGCGCTGGTAGGGTAAAAAGATTATGAAACATGTAGAGGCTCCTTAAGAGCAAAATGACGATTTGTAAGAACTATTTATTAGTCTAAACAAATAAAGAAATTTTGACTTTTGACTTTTTTGACTTAACTTTCCTACTACATAAAACATTCCCTGAGACCAACTTGGCCTCCAGCGATTAGTTTTTGCATCAAGGTGTAAAGATACTGGCTACCTACCCAAAAGTTGCAGTAGGTACTGGGAACGAGAGACTTCATCTAGAATAAATAATAAAATTAAAAACAATCTAGGTAGTTTTTTGTGATTTTCGTAATGTACCTACATCTTGAAGATAATAAATAATAAATAATAACTATAACTCATTAATGCAATATTACTGGATTTAGTTTAGATAAAAATAGGCTACCAAAAAACTAAAATATAATTTTAAATAACAACATGGTTCTCTAAGTTAATGGCTCATAAAATAATGGTGTCAATTTATTGCGGATTTCACCATCACCACATTAAGTAAATCATGTTTTTCCATCGTTATTAACTAAAGTCATGGGTTCTCAAACTCCTCTAAAGATTCATGGGTTTACTTAGCAAATCATTTTTGTACGAGTTTAAGAGCGCTCTCTTCGTCTTTTTACATTGTTAACAGGTCAACTTGCCAAAGGATGCAAGTTTAACAAATTAAAACATCTCATTATCAGCAAAGTAGATCAATAAATCAACATAATAATGCTCTAGACATAGTAAACTATCATGGTTTGGTGACGCTATTCCTTGATGTCTTTTCAATTTTCAAGACGATATTAAACTATCATGGTGACGCTACTTAAAAAAAAATGTTTGATTTCTTTGTAAATGTTCACTATAATTTAAGGAAATGGAGTCTCGACTCGACGGATTGATGAGGAAGATTGCAAAATTAAACCTAATTTTACTAAACATACCAAAAGTTTGAGAAGCGATGTTCTCTCAATAACTGTTCACTAATGCCTCAGCAATGCTGGTAATGTCGCCGGTAAATGTTGAACACCTTGGCTGAGCAAGAAGTGTAAATGCTACGAGATTTGTCTGTTTTGCTCTAGGTAACTGCAGTTACAAGATAGCTTTGCATGTTTGCATGTTCAAGTAAATTAGAACCCAGAAGCATTCCAGAAGTAATAGTCGCCGGTGGTGTCTGATGTATTTTCGTGAAAGAATTTTTTTTAACTATTACCATAATCTAGCTTACAAAATACTAGTTTCCAAGCAAAACCTCGGACGAACAGACAGACAGACGGACATAACGAAACTACATATAAGGCTGAGTTGCACTACCTAACTTTGATCGAAACTATAACTGCTATAACGCAATTGTATGGAATTTGACAGATTTTTGACGTTTGTCAAAGTTAAAGTTAGATGATGCATCGCAACCTAAGGGTTCCTTGTCAGGACTACGGAACCCTGTAAATGGCAGGCTACTGTTTCTTTAAAATGGTTTAAGTTGGTAGTTTAGTTAATGATAAAGATTGGGTTCTGACTTGGGTAAAGAAATACGGAGAAAGAATATTACAGATTTTGATTGAAACTGATAAGGTGATTCGTTATCAGAGAACATTATCAATTTGAAAGTAGTGATAATATGCTCTTTTTCGCTATTTTAATCATGATGGATGGTATTCCAACATAGTATGAATATTTTACTGTCTCCGATCATCTTAATTCTTTATTGGGCCGAGTTGTAAGTTAAGTAAGAAACGTTAACGTAACGAAAATAAACGTAACGAAAGTTAAACCGGCAGACAGTGGTGACTGAGTTTGTTGCGGCGCTTCTTCTCATCACTTGCCAAATGTTTGTCTCGAAGCGCTGGTAGGGCAAAAAAAGAATGAGACATGTATAGGCTCCTTAAGAGCATTTGACGATTTGCAAGTACTAATTTAATTAGTCCAAACAAATAAAGAAAATTTTGATTTTGATTTTGATTTTGAAGTTGGTGTACTTAAAACCGTAACTATAGCAATAACCGTACACCGTTTGTTTGGAGTTTGTACAGATTTTTGACGTTACTAAATTAAAGTAAGATGGTGTAACTCAGCCTTAAAGTTTGGAGCGGAATGTTAACTATAAGTTAGTTATTTCTAGTTTAATTAAGTATTTAAAGTCTAATGGGTTTAAGAATGTAGTCCCGGGTTTCGTGCCCGATAGTATCAGCACAAATAGTTGGTAACTACGAGTAGTAAATAGGACACTATTCATTTAGTGGACAGGTACCTTCCACCACGAGCATTTTGAGCATGAATCATAGCAACCTTGGTTGTGCGATATCGACGAAGGGGAGAGGAAATATTTCGCATACTTAACTCTGTTATCTCGAAATCTATTGATAAATGTTTGTGTATTTAGTTATGCGTTAAATGTTTGTATTCAAGTTTGTTTTTTTTTAATATTATTTTTAACTTTTTAATATTCTTATGCCCGTTTTCAGCCTCAATCCCTAATTTTTAAGTGACCCCTATGGTAACAAATAACAGGAATTTTGTTGTCACATAAAACGGGCATTATTGTCTAGGACGCAAGGGCCTGCCTTTATTTTGGCAAATAAAGTTTGCTTCACACGCCTCTAGCAAAATCCACACTGCAAAATGATTGGTGATCGCTTTTCTAAGTTCTATGTAGGTAATCGAAATCGATAGCGACTTAGCGATTGTTACATTACTTCACATTTTCTAGGCACATAATTTAAAGTGCAGTAGTGTAGAGAGGACACTTCTGTCCTCAATTTACGCCAGAATTAGTCATATCATTAAGCAGTGGACGTCCTGTGGCCGAAATGATGATGATGCGTCATATCAGACATAGGTACAGTCTATGGCCATGATGACAATCAAATAACAGTTGTAGAGTTCGATAACTCCGTTATTTACCAACCTTTTTACTGTTAAAAACCCCACGATAGCAGAAGTCAAACTTTAACCCCAAAGATAAAGATATAGGGAGGAAACATCAAAGCGTTGCAGTTGCAGCTCAAGCGCTTGCGCACTTCGATTCGTTGAGGTTTTGCAACGCGGAATCAACGCATCGGGGGCAACGCAGGACCGGTACCCACCCACCAACGAGGGGGGAAATGGGTCGGCCGACACAGCCGCATTCCGTCGGTTGACATTTCTTAGGAAAACTGAACCGATACGAACGCAGATCGTCACACCCGGTTTTTGAACTCTTCAATTATGAAGTCTGGATGATTTGTGGCGTTAATGGACTGCTGACGCATGTCGCACGTGAATTTAGACTAGGTACTGATATAAATGCGACAGATATTATGAACATTTCAAGCTTATACCAATGCGACTTTTAAAATACCTACTCGTAGTTTCTTGAATGTCCCTCACTCCCTCCATTTTTTATTTGATTTTCTCTAAAGTTACTTATTTTACAGCTATTTAGCATTAGTGTCACCTGCCCACATTTTTATTTATTGCTCTGCAGTCTGCACACATAGGAGACTAACGCAGCCTCTCTAAAAGCACAGATAATATAAAACTAATCTAAAAAGGACTCTACATCTATCAATAGCACGTCGCCGCTCTAACAATAAGTTCTAAAGTTTGGCATCCACTACAAAAATGGCTTTTGTTGGCGGTAAAGCTCCTGCCTACACTAGAGTTTCAACGCAACGGTGGCAGTTTAGTGGGAATCCTGAGAATCCCGTATTTTTATTCAAATTATGCCCGTTTTCACCATCAATCCCTAATTTTTGAGTGACCCCTATGGTAACACATAACATGAATTTTGTTTTCATAGGGGCCACTTAAAAATTAGGGATTGATGGCCAAAACGGGCAATAGTTCGTTACAATAACTGTATCAAAAACCATTTGACATAAATTAATTAATTAGCACGAATATCAATTTGTAATATTGTACTCAATGTTTTGATTTTAGTTGGATAGATTAGAATGTAGAGTCGTTAAGAATTTTGTGGTACTCCTCACGTGTATAATTGTCCTAAAATGATGAAGGACTTGAATTTCAAAAATAAAAGTTGTCAAATCCACGCTCAAAGGACTCCAAACATTATCTTGTAGTGGATCATAATCACAACTCTAGCCAAACCGGTCCAGCCGTCACTATGACTGAGTTTACCTTTGCCTTTAAAGTTACTTAATTGGCGTTCGTTAAGACTAAAAAAGCTCCGGAAATTGCTATGTAATGTGTCGATACGGGTTTGTTGAGCTTCTAGTCCAGACAGCTAATTTTGAATATAACTAACGGCTTTTTGTGGTTTAGATTTAGATATACCTATCCATAGGCTAGAAAAAGGCCCTTACTATGTAAAGAAGATAAAACATTAGTGGGTTAGTTATATAGAGAAAGTTACAAGTGGAGACATGACGGGTGGTTTAGAATTGAGAATAAAAGTAAAAAGTAAAAGTAAAAAAGTATTTATTACTAAAAGATGTCACATTGTACAATTTATTCTGGCGGTCTCTGCACTAAGCAGGAAAGCTTGTATTGAATAGGTATAACGAATGTTACAATGATCATGTAGAAACTAAGTATGCGCTATGTATGGTTATGTACCATCTTACACCCCCTAAACTTTAGGGGCTAAAGTCAAGTCATGAAAAAGGTTGAGAAACACTGCATTACCCATCTCTACAATCATCTCAATCAGGAGTAATTTCTTGGGTATATTGAAGGAATAAAGAGACAGTATAAGGATATGCAATATTTTTTAACCTGATTATATAGGCTTATTGGTAGCGGCTTGCGTCCAGCGCTTCCCTGCTACCTTTACGATGTCGTCACCTTGTAGCCTGTAGGTGGACGTCCCACGCTGCGTTTTCCGGATCGATCAACATGGAAAGCATTGGGGGAGGCCTATGTTCAGCAGTGGACGTCCTATGGCTGAAATGATGATGATGATGATGATAGGCATTAATACATACTATCTGGAGGTTGCATTTCTAATTAGGCAGCAGGCCATTACGGATTGCTTCTATCTGATTGCATAATAGTGCACCGGGCGTCATTGACTTGTATGCACATTGCACTACTAACACCTACTTCGGAGGGCATAAAATGACAAAGATTAATGAAAAAATGTAATGAGTCATTACAAGTAGACTGAGAGGTTGCCAAACCATCGCCATGGTTTTGCAATACGGTCCTGAGTGCGTAATAACTTAATAACTTTACGACTTTTCCTTGAAGCCTTTGGTGGCAGTTTTTGTACGATTTTGCAATAAACCAAGATCATACCCTAAATAACACTTGCTTTTAGGTATTTAGGACCAGCCCATGTTTTACCTGCCTGTTTCTACGAATTTTACTATTCTGCAGGCAGTTATGCTACAAAAGTTATTACAAGTTACCTTTTTTCCGTCGGGATTTAAAAATAAGTTCCCATCGCATGGTACAACTGAAACTACCACAACCATGGTGACAGACTACAAGTATCGACATAATCTCAAAAAGAAGCATAATGGTTCTATACTACACATCCAGTCACGCTATACCAGTCCATCTGTTTCGGTTGTGCAGGGAAGCAGGGACAGAATTCGCGACCTCTAACGAAGGCTGAGTTCGTTCTCTCTCATAAAGCGCCAAATCGTTTGTCAGATATTAATAAAAATAATACCACAGGTGCTTTTATATCGCAGTCAGCACATCGCATCAGTGAGTCAACGATTGTGTTAGCTTATTAAACCATAACGCCATAAATGGATGCTTTTACAAGTCAAGGACAATCATTTGAAATGCAGCACAAGAATTTGGCGTAGTGACTCAACGCGGGAAGGTAGGCTAGGGTTGCCAGTCGTCCGGGAAATACGGGATTATCCTGGAATATGGTGCATTATTCTGTGTTCAGTAATTTTACTTGTATGACTCGGAATTTAGCGATTAAGTACATTACTAGATTTTTCTCAAATAGGTACACAGATATAATAAATAAACCCACGTGTTGACTGTGGATCATTTTTTGGCTGTGCTAGAGGCTATCAGAATAAAATGCCAAAAGGGTCTGTATTTTTGTCCCGGAATTTCCTCGACCTAGTCTGACAACCCTAAGGTGGACGCACCTAACGTCACTCGGCGCCTGCGCAGGGTCGCTACTGGTTGAATTTTCGCTAATAATTTATGTATTAAAAATGAGAGAGTAAGAACATAACAGCCAGAATAGTGTAGTGACGAATTTGGCCAGGAGATCGCCACTGACAAAAGTAATGAGATAATAGAGTTACACATTAAACAACATTAGGTAAAATTAACATTATATTCGAGTTGCTCCTTATTTGATATATGGTTGATAGGAAAGATAGTTGCAGATTTAGTTGCAAATACTGACTGACGATTGCCAATTTCCTATCAAATATTACAAGAATAAAACGTCAATTCCGAAGCCATTAGTTCTCAACCCTCAAAACCTGTTCCTGGCCAGCCCGTGAGTCACGCAGTAATGACTTCGCGGAATTTGGTCGAGCAGACCGTTGCTAAAGACACGGCTCTACCAAGCCGCGGGGCTTGAGGGCTCGAAAGAGAAGCTTTTCTGAAGCCCGATCTAGATGAGAAAAATCTAGATCGGGCTTCAGAAAAGGATTGGAGAGATGAGAATCTAGATCAGCACCAAACTATATTTTAAACGGGCCCTGACGCATTCATTAAGATGACTGAGGTTTTATTTACTTACCCCAAAAACTTAACCTCAGTTTTGTCTCCTGTCATCCGCTTTGCACTGGAGGGAAGTCGAACCTTAATTTCGAACTTCTCCTAATGTTCTTCTTCTGATTAATTTCGTTGCGGGTCCAATAACAGTTTAACTTTCCCTCGGGACAAACTTGACCTTCACTGGTTGGGTTTTTTATGGCGATCAAGCTGTAGATCCTGGCTAGAGATGCCGTGGTGGGAAAGAGAGGTAAGAATAGTCCCGTTACCCCCAAAAACAATGCATTTTACCGATTGAATGACTGTAGGTCAATGCCTGTAACTATCACAGTAGACGCTATTCTATATTACAACAACTGAGATTAATTCTTCATGCTATACGTATAGATTGAGTATCGCTTATCTATCTACAAAAGAAGGCCAAATTAGGATAATGTTTGTTGAAACTGGCCACAAAGAAAACTTTTTTTTTAATGACCTGAACAAGCCATAACTTTCCATTAGCCATTCCTAATTCTATTGGCTTAAAAGCTTATCATTTTGTTTTAATTTGTGTTATTCATACACATTTTTACGAGTAAAAACAAGTCATACTCTATAGTAAAGCATTCACCATTTGCAGTGAAAACATAACAAACAAAGCGATTAATTTCTCGGTAAAAAGGCACTTTCACGGAATGAATATTTAATCAGCATCCTTTTTAAAAGCTGTGTATTTTGCCATATTTTGTACTTAAAACTTTCAATTTAAAATGATATTTACTTAAAGACTTTAAGGTTGAGTTAAGATAGAAACGTCGGTAAAAGTAGCTCTAAATCAAGGGCATGAGCGATATGAAAGTTTGTTACTCCCACATAGTCTAGCTTGCTTCTAGATTTCAGTCTGTGTCGAACTTAGAGCGCTTAGTACCACTTGATACTGTAGCAATAAAAACAGCTGAGTTTAGAAAATATTGAATGAAATATAGCTTAAGTATTTCCACAGTAAAAAAAAATATATGAAAACGCTTTTCAGAGAACAGATCTTTTACTCTTAATGTTAATTCTGAAATGCGTTAATGCTTGCTTATCAGGATTTAACTTTTTTGTAAAAAAGTCAGAGGTCAGAGTCTACAATCAGGGGGATAGCTAATGTTTTACCGCATATGAGCTGGACGAAATTTGTCAGTTTATGTTCAGTGGGTTCCGTTAAAACGTTTTTGTAGCTACTCCGTATGGATTTTTATGTCTGAGATAAATGATTTAAAATAAGAATAAAGTCGGATATCCGTTGTCCAGTACAAGCTTTGCTTAGTTTAGGACTAGAGGCGCAGAGTAAAATGTCCCAGGATTTTTAATTTTTATTATGTGTAGTCGACTGTACACACTCGTATAATATCGAAGGTAGTATTTACAGTGCGCTAGTAGATCTTGATACTACTAGATCAGGTAAAAGTTGCAGGTAAGCTGCGCCCGCGCACCGGTTGGCCATGCATCCAGCCTTTTACTTTTGGTGTCGCAACCGGCGGGGTCACAGTGTGAAAGAACCACGCGTTCACCTGACCCGCACAGATGTTTTGTAATTTAAACTGTTTTTGAGTCGAATGCATAATCTTGGCTGGTGGTCTTATTGGACCTTAAAGAAGAAGTATTTATCAAAACAGTGAGAATTAAAATTTTAAAAGTACAATCTTGATCTATATATCATTTTTTTCCTTTCCTTTTCCTTAATCTACAGCGAGTAGGTAGTTCGTGATGATAGCGATAACAAAAACAAAGTTGCCGCGACTATTACTAATAGTATTATGTGGTATAACGACGTCTGTAATTACAAAAAGCCATCTTTTCGCAACAAAATTTTAATTTCTGTTATGTAAGCAATTCTTATAAGAAAGGCAAAAGGTTAGAGAATGCCAAATTATTATGACATCACCCTGTTATTCCACTCCTCCACTTAGTTTTAGCAAAAATATGTTACGATGCTTAGTTACAGTTACCAGCAAGCTACCCAACCACCAGCACTTTATTTATCTATACAAACTCTGTCTGTCTGTCTTGCTTTCACGCCTAAACCACTGAAGCTATTTTGATTAAATTTGGCATAGAGTTTTATCCCGGTTTTATTCTGTGACCGATATTTTTTCTGTGACAGACAAAATTCCACGCGGGCCAAGCCGCGGGCGGAAAGCTAGTTTATTATAAAGATGGACACAGTGTTTTAGATCTGCATACAGAATTTACGGCCTATTCCTCTTTGATCACCTGGCTAGGTGATCTTATTCATGGGTGATCAAAGGACACCAAAGTGTCGTCTAGAGTCCACTTTGATCAACACGACACAATCACCACACCTGAATTTGATCCCCCAGGTGATCAAAGTGGAATAGACCGAATTTACCCATAGGATGTGTTTCCTACACTTAAATTTTCCCGAATAATCAGTTACAATCTCACAATATCTTATTGATGTCCCCGATAGCAATGAAGGGTCGTGGGTAAGATGGAAGATAGCTCTATAAGGCATAGATACGTTAGGTTCATCAGATTTGCCCTTGTCTAGGAAAGGGGCTAGATTTTGATGTTTATCTGGCTGGATATAGCGCCCAGTGGCATCGCGTTAGCTTACTACTGCAGCACGTAATGGATTCCTTCTTTTTTTTTGTTTTTTTTTTATTCCTTCTTTATTGTGCTGGCTTCGATCTGCCTCCGGCTTGACCCTCGCGGACGTGCAATTGACTTTTTAAAAAGTTATTATTTGAAGGTAGAGTTAAGAGTTGACGGCATGCGTCCAGAGCCCATGATTGTGTCCAGATTATCCAGACGCTCGTCCGAATGAATTTGCTGGTTTCTTTACTGGTTTGATAAAATGATTTGGGATTTTGGACAATCTAAGACCCGAATATCTGGCTAGTAGACACTGTTGCCCAGACTTTCCGATGTACGGTTTTGAAGTGGTTACAGTATTTCTAGCTATCTGTGTGCTTATTGTGTCAATTAGAATTGGTGAAGTATTATTAGTATACAATTCCAAGATACGAATAATTAAAGCTGCATTGTGCAATAAGGAACATAGAAACGTTTGCATAATATGCGCTTTTCGACGTAAAATCAACCTGATTCGGTTGTCCATCGCACAACCATTACGAAAGGTTACAACAACTACAAGTGTATTTTAATTTAAAAGGTCATGTAACCAGCGAACCGGAATATAATAACGATTTGAATATTGGTTATTGTAATTGGACACCCAAAAAAATGTAATCGATATTTTTGACAACCCTGAGAGCTTTTTTGTGGATATGACAAACAGGATGAAGGAGAGTATGAATAAGTAGCATGTCTATCGATTATTATACAAGATATCTTTGTTTCCTATGTTTTGTTTGATGGATTTGTGAAAGCTTTTATAAGCCGTAATATAAGAAAAAATAATGGTGTCAGTGTCAAGAGAGACTGCAGGAAAACGAGTTTATTAGGGGTAATTGTGAGTACCTAGGTAGGTACCACCCTATACAACATATTTCGCTTTTGCCAACAATACCAATTCGCATAAAGTGTATTGAAGAATGTTCACTAATTTTGTTTTTTAGCTTTCTGTATTCTCTGTTAAAAATAAAAAATACACGTGAAAGAATTATTTCGATACGTCAATTAGTTTCCAAGATATTGAATTTTAAAAGTGCGGGCGGCGGCCGGCCATCCATTTTATGCGCGTGACGTCATATTACAACGACTGGCTCATATTTGTATGGGTGGAATCTTGCAAACTGAATTAAGACCCACTTCCAGGCAACCGATTAAGCTGAAATTTCGCAAACACATGTGATTTGGATGACCATGCAATATTATGATGACATGGAGCTGATCTGATGATGGAGCTGGAAGGTGGCCATAGGAACTCTATAATAAAACGACTTAAATGCATCGNAAAATATGTTCAAGTTTCACGTAGGTAAATAATGTTGATTGATGTTTCTGGGCGGGCCGCGCCCTTCTGCTGAACTGGCATCCGCAGAATACCAGTGGTCGTGACGTGCTCTCTGCCGTCACGGCTTATACTGAGCAGATGCCATTTTGGTGCGTGTACTCTGTTTTTAGTGTTTAAGTTGTTATTTATTTGTAACGCTTTTAATACTCGCATCAAATAAATACTTTCTTTCTTTCTTTCTTTCTAATTTTTAACCATAATATGTGTAACATCTAGTGAAAGGCATTTTTGGCTGTAATGTATAATTTATATTTCAGTCTAACCTACCTAACTAATCTTTATAAAACAATAAACACGTTAAATTATTTGTGTCCTAAATGCCAACAAAGGGGCACTAAATTGTAATTCTCTTATGTCTTTTTCATTTATGAATTTTAATTCTTCTTCTAAATGCATGTCTTTGCCTGGTTAGGTTTAACCATAACACATCATAGTTGACCGCCACATAACTTTCGTTTCTATGTGACGCAACCATGGCGGAGGCAATTTTATGTTCGATACGAGTACCTCTAGCACGAAAATCTTTCGTCTTCGTAGACTTCTGTACCTCTGGCACGAAAAATTTTCGACTTCGAATCGTTCACGGATTCGACAAAATTCGATACCCGTCGAATTCAGCAATAACGTGACGATGTAGATTGTCAAAATAAGTTTCGTGCTACCATTTCTAATACCAAGTTCACTTTACATCACGTTCACAGGGGCGCTGTTTTCATACTGAACCTTTTGATGGCAATTCGAATACGCAAACGATTCGAAGTCGAAAGTTTTTCGTGCTAGAGGTACAGAAGTCTACGAAGGCAGAATGTATAGTTAAACAAACCAATTAACTTATAAGTACCTATGTGTGAATAAGTAGGTTATAGATAAAAATAAAGTTGTAAGTAGAACTAAAGTATTTCATTACGTGTGCAAAAATTTTAAGATAACCTACATTAATGGCCACAGAAAGAGTCGCTTAGTCAGCGCTGAGAGTGCCGCGTAGTGTAATTAATTAATTTCGAGGTTTGCGATTCTTTGTGTGGCCATTAAAGCAAATTAAATTTTAGGTAAGTTAAGGACTGATATAGTGAAACCAAAATTTTAGTTAAAAACTCTACGAAAAGAGAAATCTCGATTAATCTGGACCAGCCATAATGCCCAAAACAAGATCAATATAAAATGTAGTAAATATGTCTGGATAACATAGTTCCAAATAAATATTGCTCAACAATTAATATATAAATAACATTATGGCCAAAATATGGCATACTTTTCAACATAATTTGGTAAAATTGACAGTAAGAATAACTACGCATATAAGACAATGGCAATAAAGGTAAGTAGTATAAAATAACTAGTTACTAATATGGACAGACTAATAAATTGAAGTATGTAGTTCCATCATTTATCTTAAAATAACAAATATGTATCACTTATGCTAATATCAAACATAATATAGATAGGTATATAACATATCAATTACTAATGAATAATAATTATAAAAACATTTTATTTCAAATTCTGTCACTCAACTACATTAAAACTACGATGGAATATTCATGTTTAAGCCAGATTAATGGTAAATTAACTCAATCAAAAACCCTGATGATTAAATGTTTAATAGACCACAATGTTAAAAATTTTAGGACAGACCAAAAATAGTCAATATAAGCAATTTCTTACAATCATCAAATATTTCCCAATCAAATAGGAATATAAGTGAGAAGATAGTTTATGAAGCAGCTATAGCAGATAATTGGCTCCAGTTGCTTGAATATTCAATTCCGAATACCAATTTTGATCACAGTAAATATCATTACGTTTCTCAAGTCTTCAAATCAGATTTCAATGCTTTTTATGTTTCGGATTATATTCTTAGTTTAAGCCTAGGCGCAGACCACCGATTTTTAATCGGCCAATAGTTGGGCCCGATTCTAATTTGTATGAAGATTCAATCGGTGCGTGCGCACTTCCATACATGCCCATACTGATTAACTGCCTAAACTATCGACCGATAAAAAATCGGTAGTCTGCGCCTAGGCTAAATCATCAGATGAATTAACCGAACATAGCACCGCAATTTGAGCATCTCCTATTCTTGAGAGCGAGGCAGCAAAGTATGCCTAGTGGGAAGAACAGAATAGCACAGAGTATACCTAGGCACGTGAAGTCGTCTTCTAGGATTCCGACGCGGCAGGCAGGGCAGGCGCCGACGGCGATGATGGGCGGTTGAATGATGATGGTGCTGGTTGCTCCGTAGTTGGGCACGAAGGCTGGGCCTGGGGGTGGCGGTGGCGCGGTCCCGTATGGGGTGTAGCCGGGGGGTGGGGGAGGGTATGGACCTCCTGGAGGCACGCCAGGCTGTGGTGAGGGACCTGGAATGTTATGAGATGACAATCACTACAAAGTATAAAACAAAGTCGCTTCGCTGTGTATGTATGCTTAAATCTTTAAAGCTACGATTTTGATGCGGTTTTTTTAATAGATAGCGTGATTCAAGAAGGAAGGTTTATAAGTACATATAATAGGTACATCAAAATTGTACCTGTGCGAAGCAGGGGCCGGTCGCTATCGCTAGTTAATAATTATAATGCTAATTGAAAATATAACATTTGAAACTTTTCCGTTCCATTTCCATTCTAATTGGAAATTTTGAAATTGGCTATTTAGCTGTTATTGCAATAAGGTAGCAATTTATTATAATAACAATGTCTTGTGCTGCAAGAAGAATGTTTGGATAAATATTTTATTCTAATTGTTAACCCAAACTCACTAATTGGAATACTCATTCATCTCAACCCTATCCATAGTATTCTTTTTTAGAATGTTTGTATTTATCTTTATTTATTACTAAACATGTGGTGTATGTTAATTTATTTTGGATCTCTGTTTAGTTATTTAATATTGTTTTAATTTTATGACAGTGATCTGTTTGTGTACCTATTTTAAATAAATAAATAAAAACTGGGAAAAAACCCTGGATCTATACAACTTCGAAAGTCCAAATTCAAACAACACAATAATAATGTAAAGCTTATAACTACAACACTAATAATACTTTACTTTTAAATGTTACATACACATTTTAAATATGCATGTAACAGCCATTATGTAGTTTATCTCCACTACGAATAAACTGATAATTGCCAATTAAGTTCACGATGATTTTATAATGAATGTGTGTAATGTAAAAGCAAATTAGTATTATTCTTTACACTTCACAATGTTGGAATAGTGTTTTGAAATACATTTTTAATATTAAATCACAAAGTACAAGGAATTTGAAAGCTAGTATCAAACAGAAGGCAATGACCTGCACTAACATTGAAGAACATGAGAACAACTCATGATAACAATTTTGTGAAGCAAGCTAATAATAGCAAAATTTTGATTTGTGTATGTTTGGTCAACTTATAAACCAATAGTTGTAGACTGAAGATAGCCTAATTAGTTTATTTAATTAGTAGTTTGGACCCTTCTGTTCATAGAGTACATTTTAGACCGCAAGTTTCTTTTCGTGACTTTATTTAGAAACTCGTCTCGGTGGCCTAATAATTGGGTGACATTTTATCATCTACAGTACGTATAGAACGAGAAAAATATGAAAGCGTTATAGCAGCACCCATGATTGCTTATCGACATGATTCATTTTGAAGCCTCAGTAGGTATCGTATCGAGTATCGCCTATGTCGCAACATATTTTTACCTGGTGGAACGGTCGCTGAATAAGGTGGAGGTTGCTCAGTCACAGTTGGTTTTTCCATTTTATCGTAATTGCGTAGTTTGTAGTCACTGCCCGCAAATTGATTACAAAGAAAACAGCAACTTCTTCAACCAACAAACAAAAAAATGCATTTGTATCAGCTGCACAGATTTAGTGATCAGCTGTCAACTGTCACCGACAATGACAGCTGTCAGATCAACTATTTTTTACATAAGTCTTTGGCTCTGGGTTCTTGAAATCAAGAAATGTGTAATCTACAATGAAAAAAAAAGTATCGCACACTTATAAAAATTAGAAAGGGAGCAAAAGAACCGAACAGCAAAAGAATCACTTGTTCCTATGGAACTTCGCACCATATTGCTTGGTATTCGTGATCGTCAAAATGGAGGGACCAAGTCTTCATTTATAGTATGGTGGATATGATAATCATGCCCCTACGCAAGTTTCACAACAAAGACAAACATGTTTTTTTTTCAGATGCAATTTATCGTTAGTTCCAGTTGGTTCATCCAGTTGATCCAGTACACAGCCCATTAGGTAACGACAATAGCCGGTGACGGTGTTAAATAGTGTCGGACTGTTTCGAGGGTCGAGTTCCCCATAGAGCAAAGTAATACATAGAGAGTTCCCCGTGGCGTCCTAAGCCCCGTCGTCCACAGATGATGATGATGATGATGATGATTCATTCGACCGATTTCGGCCATGGCCATGGCGAATACTTCTACTCCTATCTTGGCACTGGACTATTGTGGTGTCCTATTACAAGCTTCAATCTGTAAGGCCCAGAACAGACGGTGAAACGCAACTGCAACGAATCTGCAACTGCTAGTTACCTTTGAGTTTCATCAAAGTTTCTGCCATAGCGGCTGTTGAGAGACCACACATGACGCGACCAGTTTGAAAGTTTCAGTTGCGTTTCACCGGGCCTTATAGAAACCTTGATGTGAAGGAAAACGGGGTAAAGAGCACAAACTATTAATGAAATAACACAAACACAACTTTTGAACTTCGATATATTCATTGTATTTCACAAAACAATAATAACTATTAACGTCAGTAACTCTAAACTACTTGAACGCTATGATATTTACAACTTCATTTGTTCATGTATTGTGCTTATAACATTACGTCGTTTCAGTTTATGTGTTACCATAATTTTCCACTATTTATTGGAAATTGTGTAAAAAAATATAAAGTCAAAATATACAACTTTTATTTTAACTTAACAAAATCATAAAAAAACTAACTAACTCAATTCATATTTACACACAAAAGTAAAGAGTCCATTTCACTAAATATAACTCAAAAATTAATTAATTAATAAAGGTAATCATCAACTCCTTCGATCTTTATGATACCTACACGATTTCAGTATAAAGTCACTGTTCTATTCTCACTTTTGTTTATAAATAGAAACAATTTAATCATTATCACAATAGTGCTACATTATATTACGCAATAGGCTTGTATCCACAGTGAATAAATCTGCTGTATAAGATTGTATAACTATTAAGATAGTCATGTAATTAATGAAAAACGAAACTACATAAAATAATAATNGCAATAAAAATAAAATAAAAAAAAAAAACAGAGTAAATCAAAATTAAAATTTTAAGAAAAGCAAATAAACTGGAAAACTTCTTTCTGTGTTATTAGTTATTGACTCATATTAGCCCAATCATCAGCATCAAAATTACTTATGGTATTAGAACTTAGAAATGTTATGATAAACATGTATTAAGGCTAACCTAATCCAATAATAATTAATTATATTTTTTTTTTCCAGAAATCAGCCCACATGTTCACTTATGGCCACTCTGCTCGTCTATGGTTCCCTTGTGTGGACAGTTATGCTGAACCCTGCACATGGAAGCTAGAATTTACCGTTGACGAAAGCTTAACTGCTGTATCATGCGGGGAGTTAATCGATGTGGTTTACACCCCTGATCATAGAAGGAAGACGTTCCACTATGTTGTTAATACTCCAGCGTGCGCGCCGAATATCGCTTTAGCCATTGGGTATGTAATAATACCGTTTTGTACGGTCATCGTCAAATAGTTTCTGAAACCCAAAGTGGCCAAAAAGTCGACAACACAACCTTATTCCAGTACTGTTACAAAGAAGTGTACTTTTTGGCTACTTAGGGTGGCACAGGCCGCTACCAACCGGGCAACATGGAAAGCATTGGGGGAGGCCTATGTTCAGCAGTCTGTGGACGTCCTATGGCTGAGATTATGATGATGATGATGAGGGTGTCACAAACTATTTAATGCTGACTGCACTATTTTCCAAAAATCAAAACATTAAAATTAATAATCACAAATTTCTTTGCAGGCCATTTGAAACTTATGTAGATCCACACATGAATGAAGTGACACACTACTGCCTACCTCATTTGATGCAGATCTTGAAGAATACTGTCCGATATCTGCATGAGGCCTTCGAATTCTATGAAGAGACTTTGAGCACCAGATATCCATATCCCTGCTACAAGCAAGTCTTTGTTGATGAGGTAATAATCACTTGGCTTTTTTATTAAATTTCAAGTCTCCTTACCTTAATGTAAATTTTAAAGTCTGGTCGCCGAGCACGTAATTATATTGCTGTCGCGACTGTGCGATAGCCAGCCGCAGTGAGTGTGCGAGCGCGACAGCAATATAATTACACGCGAGCGATAAGGATGGGTTGCTTGGGGTCATTGGACGAATTTCTATTTGTTCGGCGACCGAACTTTATTAGAATTTTTGGTAATGCATATTCTATTACCATTATCTGCCTTCATTTCAGACCGAAGATGACGTCACAGCATACACAACTATGTCAATCCTAAGCACCCACTTGCTTCATTCGATTGCCATCATTGATCAGACGTATCAAAGCCGAAAAGCCATGGCCCAGGCGGTGGCAGAGCAGTTCTTTGGCTGTTTCATTACTATGCAGAACTGGTCTGATCTCTGGTTGGCCAAAGGTATACCAGATTACATGTGTGGACTGTACTCGAAGAAGTGTTTCGGAAATAACGAATATAGGTATTGGATTCATCAAGAGTTGCAAGAGGTAAATATTCCAACAATCAAATTGGTTTAATAAAACTTTTTTAAAAAGAATCTGTATTTTTTCGCAACATAGTTTATTGCGCCATCTTTCCTTCAGCAAAAAATACTCATTTCTTAAAAAACTGTAACGCCATCTACATTTGTGTATCCGAACTAGGTGCTCACGCAGTAGAAGCATGATGCTTTCTTTGCTAGCAATATCTAACTTTTTTATCCAACTTGAACAAAAGGAGGAGGTACTGAATAGGCTTGTATCCACAGTGAATAAATCTGCTGTATAAGATTGTATAACTATTAAGATAGTCATGTAATTAATGAAAAACGAAACTACATAAAATAATAATNCCACAGTGGCCTCTCGAAGGGAACGCACATCCACATTAATGGTTAATTAGTTCTTCTACGTTAGATTTTATGGACACTTGTATACAGAAAACATTGTGTTGTCAGTCACCATGATAGGTACATAAAGTCTCAAGGGACAAAAAAAAAACAGAAACTACTACTAATTTTACCTACAAAATAGAAATCCCGCTCCCGCTACCGCTTATTAATGGCAATTAAACAAAATAGATTGACTCGTGTCCTTTTCTTTGTTTTTTTTTTCATGTTTCTGATTGTGCATTTAACTACTTACCTTCGTCAACATGATCGGTGCCACAGTATTGATTGTCAGGTTTTCAATTAGCTGTTCGGCTTTCACTAAGTTGATTTTGGTGAATTTAGTGGCCACACCAGCATTGTTTATAAGCAGATTTAACCCAGAATTTCCCACGCCTTGGGCTACCCGTGAAGATAACTCGCCAAAGCCTTGGACGTTTGTTACATCTAAAAAAATATAACTTTTGAGGAATGAGGGGCGATTTAATTACATAGGATTTATGTGAAAACTGGAGAAAACAATTTATTTTAAAACTTGATTACATAAATGGATTTGCCTCAGGTGGGAAATTGAACCCACGACCTTTCGCTTGTCGGGCGACTGTGACTTATAAACTTCTAATCATTGCCACTGAGCTATAGAGACATTTTAATAACTTTCTTTACATTGATATGTATGTTACTTATAAAAAATAATGATTACAAAAAATAGTAAGTAAATACCTAGCTGTAATATTTCAAGATGTTTTGCTTCTTGAGCTAACTTTTCAAGTTCCTGTAAAAAAAGGAAACAGTTAAATGAGATAGACAGTTGAGTAACTTTTTATTATTAATTAATTATTTGTTTCATAAATTAATAATGCTAATTTACATAAATTGATAAGGTATAATTATAAGAATTCTGATAGAAACATCTAGTCGTAATACGATGAAGTCATGATGAATTAAAAATTGAAACGTCATGCCATGAGTTTCAAGGTTTCCGCCGTGACGTCATGTCAGTCTGTGTCGGTCGGCTAGCTGTCAAAGCAATCGTCTACCGATCTCTTTCCCACACACTCGATGAATTCCTTTCCTCTTTCCTACAAAAAGCTGAAGCACTCGTTAACGTGCTAGTGTTGAATAAAGACGCGAAACACTAAGTTCTGTGTGGTGACAAATTATTGTGATATAGTGTATAATACATAAATTACTTTAAAACCAGGAACCATGGCACCTATAGGTAAGTGAGATATGCATACCTCGGACGGCTTTCGGCATGTCGCGAATATTTTGTCGGCCTTGTTCTGTTTCACAAGATATCTGACCATTCCAAGTCCCAGGCCTCGGTTAGCGCCCGTAATTAGCACAGATTTCATGGTGATTGCACAAGTAGTAGGCTTGTATCCACAGTGAATAAATCTGCTGTATAAGATTGTATAACTATTAAGATAGTCATGTAATTAATGAAAAACGAAACTACATAAAATAATAATTATAGATTATTCATATTTTTAGTAAATAAATTCGGAAAAAATAGCCCCTAAGTCACGTGACAGCAAACACCAATCAGAGAGAATTACGTCACGCCGTGCGAAACGTCAGTCAAATTGTCATTGCCTTTTTTCTATTTTTTTTAATATAGTTTTTTACGGCTCTGGGTACAAGCCCTTTTAAGCCAGATTGTCATTGCCAACGTTTGAGTGTTGCTAGAATGTTACTTTTGTAAGGTTAGTAGTAGTTTCGCAGGAAATTCGTTCGCACGAATGTGCGTAACGTCCCCTTTCAATAAAAATATTTTTTTAGTAGGCGTTTCGCCCGGATGTATTAAAAGTATTAAAATCGCGTGCGAATCGACTCTTTCGAGAACTTAATCTCATACTACTAGTTCTCGAAAGAGTCGATTCGCACGCGATTTTAATACCACCGGGCGAAACGTCTACTAAAAAAATATTTTTAATGAAAGAAGACGTTACGCACATTCGTGCGAACTAATTTCGTGCGAAACTACTACTAACCCCTTTTGTAACCTTTTAGGTGATTTTTCGAAATTTGTAGATATTTTTCCTTTATTAGGGTCAACAAACAATTTTACGTCATGTCTGAAGTTTTGGCAAACAATGTTAGATAAAGGTACTGTACAGTACAACTAAGTGATGTAAAACATACACCGTTACAATAGTTTCCCATATAAATAAGTTGAGAGAGTACATTTTAAAAATTGTAATTACTAATAAGTACTTAATATAACAAAAAATCACAGACATATAAGGGTCATTCCATAAAAATCTGTATATTTTCGACGTCATTTTGTCCGTAACTTTTTTAAGATGCTTTTGAATACTTTATTAGTGTAAATTATAGTTTATTAATGTTATGTCTAATAGGGCCAGTCACTTTATGCTTTATTTTAGGAGAAATTATAATTTTAAATTTTTTCATACTACATTACTCCTATATGACTACTAATAAAGTATAAAACTTATAACCTTAACATTTATAGATAAGTTAATATACATAATGTAGTTGTTTTGTTATTATCACCATATAAAAAACATCATTCCCTAACTAGTAATTTAGTCCCAAGTGCCGTTTAAAGCTAGGGCCTGACGCTCTAGGGACTGACGATTTGGAGTAAAACTTAACACAAATGCAGATTAACTTTATATTATAAGATGCTTAATACGATGCGCCGAAAATAGCCAAAAAAACCACACGTAAATACTATTAAATTATATACAATTTCTTATTGTAATCAATAAAGCTACTCAACTAGGGACTGACGAAGTGACTGGATTAACACATGTTTCCGCAACAACTGGCACGTTTGCACTGATTCAAAAAACGGCTACCGCAAAGCCAGTATGGTCTGAGGATAACTTCGTATCGTACTTTAAACTCAACTAAATGTCATTCAATCTAAATACATATTAAAGCGCAAAATTATAAAATCAGTGCGTGGCGAGGGAATGACGCTAAAAGCTGTAGACTCTTTTTCAACTAAAGAAAATCAAATTATTGTTTATTGAAACCGCAAAATATTAATAGAATTTGGTGTAATATACATTTAAATAGATTATTCGTTAATTAAAACAAAGGATAAAGTTGATGTTTTTATAAATGTGGATCCCAAAACACAAACTTTTGGAGTACGGACATGCCTAGGGAATGACGTTTTGGGTCATTCAAAAGGAATTTAAGACGTTTTAAAAATAGTTTCAAAAAATATTAATGGGTGATGAATAAAGCACATTGCGAGCTGTTATTTAACAATTTTGGAATAAAATATTAACAAATATTTCATGTGAAATGTGGCGCGGACTAAGAGTTGACATATTTTTGTGGAATGACCCATAAAGAGAAAAAATAATCAAGAAATGCGGGCAAATGCTCAAATACTCATCGATTTTTCTGTATGTCAATAGAACTAGGTGAACTAGAATGATCCTATTCTATCAATTTTTAACGCCTTTCCAGTAAAAAATAGGAAAGGTTATTTTTTATACAAAAAGGTTATTTTTTTATATTTCTAGTAATTTCTGACATGACCCGACTGGCAACACTTTTCTTCATGTGAAGTCTTGTTTGTTTGTTGGTCTTATATTTTATTGTAATTAGTACGTTAATAACACAAATTTAAGCTTTCCCCAGTCTTATTTTATAAACAACCATGGAACCTGGATATGTCAAAGCAAACAGCAATAATTTGCCCAGAATTGACGCAGTTATGCTTGGCCGTTTTTTTGCTACAAACAGTGATTTTTGCTCATCGGAATTCCGCAATGTGAAAACCAGCATGTAAGTAAACGCCACCAGTGCATAATAACATTATAAGTTTAGAAGGTTTATTTATCAATAATTCAGTTTTGTTTATAAATTATAATACATTTGGTCAACCTGCTGTTTTGACCTAATAATATTTTGAGGTTATTCTTATATAAAGTAAAAAAGATATTAAGCCTTGTAGTACATAAACAGAGGTGTAATGGGTAAATTAAATTTCAGGTCCTCAAGAGCTTCCTATGGAGACGACGCCGTAAGCTACGTGCAAATTAAGCGTGATGGTAAATTTTGTACACTTAAGTGCAAAATATGTCCTGAACATAAAGTTCATGCCAAATTATATAGATGCACGCTTATTCTTAATGAAGAAGATGAAGTCATTCAGTCCATTCAATGTGAAGATTGTTTAGCTTCACAGGGTGGATGTAAACACGCTATTGCTTTCCTGATGTGGGTTCATCGTAGAAGTGAGGAGCCATCATGTACATCGGTTGACTGTTATTGGAAGAAGTCTAAATTGTCAAGAGTTGGTAGCAGCTTAAAATACTTGACTGCTAAAGAGTTATCTAATGGTAACCCTGCACTACCTGGAAATTCAGCTGTATTAAATAAGTTTTTAGATGAAGCAAGGAAAAGAAAAATAGAAGACTGTGAAATTTTTAAATACCAACCCACATACTGCCCAAGAGAAACACAGGCTGCTTCAATGCATCAATTGATATTTAAATTTAAAGAAAAAAATGTTGAAGATTTTTTGAAAAAAATTCAAATAACCAATAGTTTAATCACAAAAGTAGAGGAAGAAACAAGAGGTCAATCCAATAGTCCTCTTTGGTTTGAATTGCGTTATGGTAGAGTAACTGCTTCTAGAGCATATGAAATAAGTCGATGCAAAACCACTGATGGCACATTGATTTCTCTAATACTAGGAGGTAAAATTCCAGATACTCCATCTATGAAACGTGGACGTGTCCTTGAAGATGAGGTTAGAAAAGTGGTGGAGTGTAAAATTGGCCAAAAAATTAGAAGGTGCGGCCTTCTATTAAGCTCTGAATACCCTGTGCTTGCAGGCTCTCCAGACGGAATTTTCGAAGGTGGAATAATAGAAATTAAATGTCCATTAAATGAAAAAACATATAAGAATTATGTGAAAAATGGAAGTGCTACAGAAAAATATAATGCCCAAATGCAGATTCAAATGTTCTTATCCCAAAAGAAAAACTGTTTCTATTGTGTAGCTGACCCAAACTTCAGTAGCAATAAAAAAGTTGAAATAATAAATGTCTCATTTGATTTTGAATATGTAGACAATTTAATAAAAAATAATTTATTGCACTTTTGGAAAACCAATATTTTTCCTTTATTATATTCAAGTGTTGAATAAATATGGGTGCACATTTTGAATAAAAAACATTTTAAAAGTTTACATTTGTTTTATTTTACCAAAGAATCTTGTAGATTAATTAAAGCACATGCAATGACTATAATATCATCAAGTATTTTTACAAACTTCAGATGTACACAAGCATGTGGTTTAAGCATATAAAATTCACGTAAACGCCGAATGACTCTTTCAACATGAATTCGCAAACTGGCTATTTGTTTGGTTAACTTTGCCTCACTTTTAGTCATTTTCACTCCAGTTTCTACACTTGGAGGTCTGACTAGTGTAATATTTGACTTTTTAAGATACTGCTCCACATGCTTGAATCCCCTGTCGGCCATTATAACCATACCACTTTTCAATGTCTTAATAAAGTCGCATGATTCGACAATACATGTATCAGATGTTCTGCCCCCAAACCCTGGAGAAATATAGTTAACTAAGCCATTTGGCGTACAGGATATTAAATATTTAATGGTGTTGGCTTTTTTATAATCAGACCATGTCATAGCTTGATTTACTGCCTTTGATGGCTTCTGCACCTCTATTTCGAGGCAGTCTATTATGCAACTCACATTATTATACTTGTGTCTAAATGCCATAGGTAAGTTCTTTTTGATCATATCTTTGTCTAGTTCCACAACAAAAGGACGCAGAAATTTGGCTATAAGTGGTATGTTTTTTATAAATATTTTGCTTAAGTTTGCTGGAGATATTCCATAATCATCTGTCATCTGCTTAAATTTAATATCCAATCTAATTTTATTTAAACAAATCAATAAATGATGTTTGGGAATATTCATTTCATCTTTTAATAAGTCAATCAAAAAATAACAACTGCTTGGAACACCTAGATACAACCGTGGATTTTTTTCAATTTTTTTAATAGTGTTTGTCAATATTTTCTCTGCTTCTAGTTTTTTATCTTCTGCAATAAATTCACTGCAGTCGGAAGATGATTTAACTTGTAAAGAATTTCCTGTTTGTGAGGGACTGGAAGCGGCTGAAGGTGGTATATAAATATCACTGTCCGATTGTTCTTCCTCAATTAATATATTTCTTTTCACTTTGGTTAGATTGGATACAAAACACATTTTTTTGATGACTTCAACTTTAAATGGTGATGTGGAACTAGATATTGTCGTTGGTTTCAAGGGTGATGATGCCTGGTTTTTTGATATTATCTTACATTGGATGGCTTTACTCCTAAATTTATGGGTTATAAATGCTTGAATAGATTTATCTTCTTTTTTTGTATATACGATTTCTGCTTGAATAGATTTATCCATTTTCTGTGCACTTAACGTTTCTGGAACATCAATCGTTTGGAAATCTGCAATATAAATACCATATATAAATACAAGTCATTTGTTTCAATATCTACTGTAATATTGTTCTACATAATAGTTTATTGTTAGTATTAATGTTATTCTTATAAATACCTGAACTTGTGTGAGGAATAGCATTGTATGAAGAACTTGGTGTACAACTTTCCTCTTGTTCTTTCAGAGACTCCGCTATTATGGTCATTCTTTGTTTTTTTAATACATATGATTGTTCAGTGCTGCTGTATGTTCGCTTCCGTCTATCTTCTTGACATGCGAATTTACTTGGAATGCAGCCAGGTTTCATGCGGACTTGTGATACCTTCCCCATGATATGATACTCGGTATAATTAAGCATATCGTTTGGTAGCTGGAAAAATAAAAACCATGATATTACTGTCATGAATAATTCCTAACCTCATTTTGTTGTTATCATTATTCTTAAACAAAGTTCAACAATTTCATTAAATGTAGGTACATAGATATCAGATTATGTTGTGTGAAATATCTAACTTACATTGAAATGATCTTCACAAAAATACATCCTTGATTTTGTTGATAAACAATGGGCATTATATTTTCTTGCGAGTGTCAGCCACTTTTTACGCATCTGCTGATTGTTTGGTACGTATATAAATAACTTGTTTGGCGTTTTTATACTTGTGCTTGTACATTGGGGCACTATACAGTACTTGTAATACGATGGATCCATTAGTAATTAAAATAACTTTAAGATTTCCGTACTATAGTCCATTTAGCGTATTGATTATGACAGTTCTGTTTAGTGAGGCGCTTCTTTTAAACCTAATCGATATTTTTTAGAATCGAGAATATTTTCTTAAGAAATTTAATCGATTTTTTATTTGTTTGATTTTTAATTTTATCTACGAAAAATCAAAATTACATCTTCGAATTTTAATTATCTGGATATGGAATAAACGTTGTTACACAATAAATCACAAAAAAATAAATATTATGCATTTTATTCTATTAGAACAACAAATAACAATAACAAACAACTCGTGGAGAAATCTCATAAAACATAACCGGCCATACAAGGCAAACGCACACGTACTGACTAATATTTGACCTGCCTGAGAGATTAATTGTGATTCGATGGTGAGATGACCACCATATCGATTATTGATTGGACGCGATTGTTCATGTCCATCCCTATGTGAGCAAAAGTTCCGATTAACGCATTAAGCATTTCATGTAATATTTTTTCACAAATTTTAATAAATAATAAACTAATAAGTATTTGAAATTCTTGTTTAGGTTAATTGAGAAAGATTATTAATGTTATTTTGGAAGGATGAAAGCACAAAAACGTGATTGATTTTTACACCTCAATATTTTTATTCTTAAGAAGTTGGATTCATGAAACGAAATGTTTCAACTGTCTAAATCACCATCTTAAGCTGAATGAACTACCTATAAAACAGCTGTGTTTTGCAAGGAGTGACGTCACTCAAGACGCCATGACGGTCGTGAGCGTTTTTGAGGGCTTTATGTCAAATATTATTTAAAATGCAAAATAATCCTTGAAGATGAGCTTTTTTTTTCAAAATAAGAGCGCATTTGTATTAAATAGGCATCAAGGTATATTATTAACTAATTATTGAAATTTAGGCGAAAAGCCTATTGTCCGCAGCACCAGCAGCAGGCGCTGCCTCGTCAGATGGTGTAGTGGTATAGTGATAAAAATCGCGGTTATAAAGTTATCAGTGATCCGTAGTGCCAGTGATTGTGAAACTAGCCTATAAGCAAATACCCTATGTATAATGTAGGTATATCATATAAAATTGTAAGTTAACAGTTAAAAATGGTAATAAATAAATATGTATTTGAATAAATCAGATAGTAAAATCAAACAAAATTAATTTTATATAAATTTATTATTTTCTATACATAAATATGTAACGTAACAAACAAATTTGGTAATCTAATTCTGTATGTATTCAATTAAAAAATCATTAGCTAAATATTTACATACAACTGTGTTATGAATATTTTTAGATTCTAAGGAACAAGGTTATGTAATTAAAAATTATGTAATTAACAATCAACATAACATTCGCTAGTATAATTTTTAACAAAAAGTTTATAAATGTTTTGCCTATATCAGAACTATGTTACAAAAAATTCAACCGTGCTTGTACAATGTAATAGTAAAGTGTAACAGAAATGCGTCATCAGTCTCAAGTTACAGCTCCAGCTGAACTGATAAGCACTTCCAAGTAATGTTGACTTAGTCAGTAAACTATAAATGTATCGTATGCTCTATGTATTGAAATCATTGTAAATGTTTAAACTTAAAAAAAAATGTAATTTTTTTTTTAAAAAAGGGGGGTATACTGTAGGGGTTCACACTCATGAATAAACAGTCGCATTTAGATCGCACTCGGAAACGGTTGTTTCATTCCGCCTCCTCACACTGGCTAGACACACACACACGCCCGCTCCTATAGACGTAACAGCCCAATCTAAGAAGGATTTTCACACCAATAGGCGTTTTTCTCCACGAACATATCATACAAATACCGAGAAAAATTGTCCTTTGTGTAAAACCAATCATATTTTACTCCAATGCAAGTCTTTTCATGACATGTCGCCGGAAGACAAAATGAGGTCGATTGCACAACTGCATATTTGTCGCAATTGCCTGTACTCACACAACGAAAATAAATGCAATTCCATCAAAAGGTGCCGAGTATGCAAAGATGCACACCACACAATATTGCATGATATTATTCGGAACGCTGAAAAACCAACTACATCGAAAAACGTGATGCCTAACAAGTCAACTACGTCACAACAAAAGGCAAATCACGTGTCCGGCAACTTTAACGAGGTACTACTTGCAACGGTACAACTGAAAATAATGGCAGCTGACGGAACATTCATCAACCTGCGATGTCTTCTCGATCAAGGGTCTCAAATTAACCTAATAACCGAAGATGCTGCTCAACGACTGGGATTACAACGACAAAACCTGAACGCAACTGTATCGGGTATCGGGACGTCGGCACATCATAGCAACGGAACCGTACGTTTGGACTGCGAGTCATTATTGTACGGAGGCCATTCATTCACAATCGAAGCAATGATGATGGCAAACATGCTCAGCAACCTGCCCAACTATACTTTCGAAAAACAAGAGTGGCCTCACATCCAAAACATACAACTAGCTGATCCCGACTACAACATTTCAAGACCAGTCGACATTCTACTTGATGCGGGAGTGTATGCCGACATCGTCATGAGTGGCATCCTACGAGGCCCGTCACGGGCACCTATGGCCCAACAGACTAAGGTTGGCTGGGTGTTACTTGGCAATATTAACACCTTCAACTGTCATGTACTCATTAACATCGACGACGTCTCTCGATTTTGGGAAATGGAAGAGATATCAGATGACAACCACAACTTAACCTCACAGGAAGAATATTGCGAATCCATCTACACAACTACAACTACAAGACAAGAAGATGGACGCTATATAGTCAGACTTCCTATGAAACCACAATACACAGAAAGCTTAGGCCCATCTAAGCCACAGGCAGTCGCACAATTTCGACACTTAGAAAAACAACTAGCCAAACATACACAGTTATCTACTGAGTACAAAAAATTCATTGATGAATATTTACAACTCGGTCATATGAAACCATGCACCGAAAGACGAGAGCCTAGCTATTTCTTACCTCATCACGGCGTTGAAAAACTGGACTCAACAACAACAAAACTACGTGTAATTTTCAACGCCTCGGCTAAGACAAGGTCGGGAAATAGCTTAAACGATCTAATGGAGTGCGGTCCAAATCTTCAACAAGACCTACAATCTATGATACTGCGATGGAGAACATTTCAATACGTCTACACTGCCGATATTGAGAAATTCTACCGCCAAATACTGATACATGATGAGGACCAACACCTGCAACAAATTGTATGGCGTAACACAACCACCGATCTCATCAATGAATACCAACTTTGCACGGTAACATATGGCACAAAAGCTGCGCCATACTTAGCGATGCGCACTATAATACAGCTAGTTATCGACGATGGGCACCGCTATCCTCTAGCGGCTGAGATCCTTAGTCATCAGCTGTACGTGGATGACCTGCTTGGTGGCAGCAACGACCTCATAGAAGCGCAAGAGGCACAACAACAGCTGATTGACCTGCTAAAAGGTGGTGGATTCAATCTACGCAAGTGGGCCAGCAATCATCCTACCATACTCAAAGCCTTACCTGAAGATCTTATAAGCCAAAACATGTTTGACTTCAAGGACGCAGAGAGTAACAAAACATTAGGCTTGTCGTGGAATCCGCACAACGATCAGTTTACATTCAAGGCGCCACTTAGTAACAACATACGTGACGTCATTACGAAGCGAACATTACTGTCTGACTTATCAAAATTATATGACCCACTTGGCTGGCTGTCGCCAGTAACAATGAAATCAAAACTCATCTTTCAACAAGCTTGGACTGCTTCAACTGACTGGGATGAACCCCTCCCGGACAACATACAACAGGAATGGAGAAACTTTCAACAAGAACTGCCATCCATTCAAGACATCAGTTTACAACGCTGGATTGGTAACACTCAACAACCAATCGAGCTACATGGGTTTAGTGACGCATCTGAGAAAGCTTACGGATGCGTCATCTACTGTCTATCCACGGATCAAGATGGTCAACAGATCGTCAAGCTGGTCGCCGGGAAGACTAAACTCGCCCCACTAAGAAAACCACCATCGTTACCTCGACTGGAACTTTGTGGTGCCCTACTGCTGTGTCGACTAATGACAAAGGTCATACAGTCAATAAACTCACAGACAGTAACAATCCACGGTTGGACAGACTCTATGGTCGTGTTAGGCTGGTTACAAGGAGAGCCTTCCCGGTGGTCTAAATTTGTGTCAAATCGAGTAGTTAAGATCATTGACATGATGCCATCCGGATGCTGGAGACACGTGAAGTCAGAGAACAACCCTGCAGACTGCGCCAGCAGAGGCCTTAGTCCACTACAACTAGCTAGTCATAATTTGTGGTGGGGACCTAACTGGTTGATAAACGATGATCTACCATGTGTTGAGACTTATACTACCAATGAAGAGGAGAAGAAATCGAAACGAGCCTGTGCAACACAAATAACAGCGCCACTCGTCGAGACACTTCTGTACAGTTACAGTTATATGTCACGTGTAACACGGGTACTTGCTTGGATATTAAGATTTGTAAACAATGTACGAAACACAAATGATGACAAGCGAGTATCGCACTTAACAACGTGTGATATAGAAAATGCTGAAAACGTAATTATTCGAACTGTACAACACAATTACTTTGCTGAGGACTTGACCCACTTACGTAAACAAAACAAGGTGTCGTCTTCAAGTAAACTTCTAACATTATGTCCTATTCTGGATAAACAAGGAATAATGAGAGTACAAGGAAGATTGGAACACGCAAACTTAGATCAATCACAGAAACACCCTGCAATTTTACCAAACAACACCAAATTGACAGAACTGCTGATTGACCAAGCTCACCAGAGCACTCTTCACGACGGCGTAGGCTACATTGCGAACTCACTCTTTGGGGTCCTTGATGAGAGATTCGCTGAAAAATATGACAAGGACATCAAACTCGTTCATGACAACGAAAACCATCTTCTCAATCTTTACAAAGAACACACGTCGATAATCGAAGGCGAATACAATTTGTTAAAGAGAAATGAAGAAGTCATGAACACACAATTTGCTGTTATCAACAAACATCTGGCAGAAACGGAAAGCCGGATACACCAGAGCCAAGACAATGCTATGTACATAACTGCTACTGCACTAGCAGCCAACATGATCCTTAATAATCTACGCCGCGTGCAACAAATGTTAATGGATTTGGTCACCGACGTGCGCAGTGGCAGGGTTGACACACATTTACTCAAGCCTGATGAGTTCGAAGATCAATTGAACATCATATCAGGCCAGGTGCCACAGGGCCGGTCACTACCATGCACCAACAGCTACAGTTGCACTAGGGAGATGTACATGTTGTCAAGAGTTCACATCCGATTGACAGACAGCTTTATGATATTTGAAGTAAAGATACCTCTTATATCTACCGAACAATATGAATTGACGCGTGACATACCAATTCATAACATAAAGGACAATACAATGATCAACATAGTGCCTACATCTGAATATTTCGCTGTGAGTCTCAGAAAAGATCTCTTAATGCCACTCGAATCAAGAGATTTATCTTCGTGCATACATTTACAAGAACATAAACTCATGTGTGCAATCAACCTACCGATTTACGACATCAAAACTACCGACTCGATTTGTGAAGCGCAAATTATAAACAATAGACCGATAAGCGCATGCCACACGGTAGTATCAACTTGCCGAGACGAGTGGATCAGGTTGCACACTCGAGGCACCTGGCTGTTTACATGTTGCGAAGAACGCGCAATGCGCATTTTTTACCCAGCTGGTGTGACGACACAGACATTACATGACTCAGGGATCATCACACTCTCTGAAGGTTGTTTGCTTCGCGGGGATCACCATTTCATCCACTCGCATTACAAATTACAAAGCGAGGTCAAAATCCATAACGATGAGTTGTACGTTCCTGACTCGGGCATCAACAAACTATTGACTATCAATAGTAACATCACCTTCCATCCTGAGAGTCATGACGACCAACTAAAAACGCTAAAGGAGAGAATTGAAGGAGTAAAAAGGGAACAAGAAACGCTGAACTTCAAAGCAGATTCCCATGAATATCATCAATACGCAATGTATGGAATCTCAATCCTGGGAGCTGTATTGATTGGAGTTATTAGCGCGCTCAAGATTAAGAAACACCTACTACAACGTGGACGAGCCACGGCAGCGCAACCTGATAACAGAGAAACCAACCGCAGTCACTCGGTCGTGGACAGCTGCATCGAGCTCAACGCCATCAGCACCAGGGTCGACGCGGCAACCTCTCCGTTCCCGGCTCGTGTTAA
Organism: Ostrinia furnacalis; assembly: GCF_004193835.3. Lineage (NCBI taxonomy): Eukaryota > Metazoa > Arthropoda > Insecta > Lepidoptera > Crambidae > Ostrinia > Ostrinia furnacalis. The sequence continues at coordinate 70,005 of NW_021137708.1, forward strand.
CGATATTAAATAGTTTTTTGTTTAATTACTTAAGTCTAATGTTTGTACTATTTCTTTCTTGATATGGCAGGATGTACGAGCAAGTACATAGCATATAAGTTGTTCACTAAATCTGCTGACATAGCGCCTGCGCGCGCGACCTACTTTCTGTTCATTTTACTTCATTTTTATAACTTACTTACAATTCAGTGTAATAAACGCTCTCTACGGAATCGGACACAGTTTTAATTACCACATCCCGTGACGTAGATAAAACTACAACTACATCCAACATCAACACTGTAGAGGCACACAAGACACACAGCCCCTACATAACTACACTCCATTTTATAATAATTATGCTGACATAATGATGTCATACTTCTTATGGAATCCATCGAACAAGGGATTTTTTGTAAGGAGACCTTGTTTGAAACACGAAAGCTTTGAAACCAAAAATCAATAAAAAAGGNACCATGAATAATTGCAATGACATCAAAGGTTAGAGCATTGCAACGTAATGTAATAAATTGTATAGTTGCAAGGTTAGTCTAAAATACCAATTTGGAATTCGTTATTAAAAAATGACGTAGGTATCTACGTCTATTAATAAAAATTGGTTCCTTTTCAACCGACTTCAAAAAAAGGAGGAGGTTCTCAATTCGACCCGTATGTTTTTTTTTTTTTTTTNTATTATTAACTAATTATTGAAATTTAGGCGAAAAGCCTATTCTCCCATGTTGTTTATTATTGCAGTAGAATTTAAATAGATTCGGGACTATTTTTACTATAACTCCTGCGCAGCCTGACGTGACTTCACTAAAGAAGTTAGAGATTTGCTTTATTCGGGAAAAGCAGTTAAAGTTGATTTCATCCAAAGAAAAGTGTCGTAAGATCTTTAGAGAAGACGTCATCTCGACTCTGTCGCGCGCCCGTTCGGTCACGTGGTACTACACCTGAGGTGGAATTGTGTAAAGCAATCGTGTCAGTTCATAACGTACGATTATTCTGTCAAACGCTTTGTTTAACTGACTTTATCGTACTTTATGAACTGTCAAATGATTGCGATTGCTTTCCACAATTCCACCTCTGATCAGTCACATGGCACCGAGAAAGTACTGCAATGACGTACCTGGCGCAAGACTGCATCTCGATGTGCGACTGATTACACAGGCGGGTCGGTCTGGAAGCGCGCCATGTCCAAGTTGTACTGCACTAGTCTATGCGCGCCCGATCACGTGTCATGCACGTGGCAACTGCAGAAACTTACCTGGCGCAAGACTGCATCTCGATGTGCGACTGATTCCGTCCGTAGTAGCGCAATGGCTGGTGCGCGAGGTGGAACGCACGCACAGGCGGGTCGGTCTGGAAGCGCGCCACGTCCACGTTATATTGCACGCTCATTTGAAGGATGGCGTAGCCCGCGCCGCGCGCCGTCACTTTCACTGTACCCCAGGCTTCGGGAATCTGAATGAAGTAGGGATTGTGTTAAAAAAGCTGTAAGGGACACACATTAGCGTCTTTGGAGCGTCATTGTCTCAACAACGCTTACGCCGCAACAGCATAGAGAAGTTGCGTAACTTGTCCGAAAAAAACGTTGCGCTGCGCGGACGCTAGTATAGAGATCCTTTAATAAAGTTAGACTTGCTAACTGAGTCTCAATAACCTTACGGGAGTAAGGGAGTGAGGGGTTACTCTCTATCGGAATAAACAACTCTGTCTACGCAGAACCTACAGAAACATAAGACATGCTGTATTATTGATATCTCATAACTGTATTATTAACCTGTATCTTCTATATATATAAAAGAAAGTCGTGTTAGTTACTTCGCTTATAACTCAAGAACGGCCGAACCGATTTAGCTGAAACATGTCAGGGAGGTAGTTTAGAGCCAGGAGAAGGACATAGGATACTTTTTATCCCGTTCGAAATAAAAAAAAGTCTGCTTATTTATTGCCATTAAGGCGGAACAAAGTTCGCCGGGTCAGCTAGTTTACAATAAAGAAAATATAAATAAAATTTACTTTATGCTATGAAATCGATCGACGATCTGGTGAAGGTCGCGGAAAGCACCTGGATTCAGGCAAAGCAGGACCGGTCGTTTCGGAAATCCGTAAGAGAGGCCTTTTTCTACCTTTGTCTGCTTCATACGGATGAAACGATTCCAAGAAATGTATGGCGGATTTAATGGCGCATCCACACATGCCGGGCGGCACGGCCGGCGGCTAACCCGGCGGTCGTCTACCTTTTACTGACAAGGCAGACTGAAAGCTGGCGGCATGTGTGGATGCACCATTAGAATAACGCTGACCGCAATCGTCACCGCTGACAGATCAATTATGTATAGTTCCAAAATACTGAACTGTCCTATCAATGACATTGACAGCGGGGCGCCACCGTCAATACCGGATCGCTGGTTCCGATTTTTGCCATGCTGGAAACCATATAGTTGAACGATGGTAGCGCCCCCCTGTCATTGAGTTTGGTGGGACAGTTCAGCGTGGGTCATCTATATGTAACTAACGGCGACGCTTCATACATTTCGGCTGTCAGCGCCAACGGTCAACGTGCGTCAGCGCCATTTCAAAACCAGGCTAAAAAGACAATAGTGTACTCACATCGACGCTCTGCATGACGGCCAGGTTGTTGTTGTCGATGTGCAGCACCCGCGAGGAGCCGTTGAGCGCCACCGCGTCGATGGTCAGAGCTAATGCGCTGACGTCACGCAGCCGCTTCCGGTTCGTGTACTCGATCAGTGCTCGGAGAGCTATGTATGTGTCCTGCAATCAAACATAACTTAATCCTTCAAGCCCTGCGAATCGAGACACAATATAAAAAACGTTACCAATACGGAACTGTTGTTTCTTTGCGAGATCGAATCAGAAATGAGAAGATCCGTAAACGAACCAAAGTCGCTGACATAGCCCGACGTAATAGCAAGCTGAAGTGGCAATGGGCAGGGCACATAGTACGCAGAACTGACGGCCGATGGGGCAGAAAGGTTCTGGAATGGAGGCCGCGTACCGGAAAACGCAGCGTGGGACGTCCACCTACAAGGTGGACCGACGACATCGTAAAGGTAGCAGGGAAGCGCTGGACGCAGGCCGCTACCAATCGATCAACATGGAAAGCATTGGGGGAGGCCTATGTTCAGCAGTGGACGTCCTGTGGCTGAAATGATGATGATGATGATGACCAATACGGAACTAAGTCTGCGGGTACGAAACTGGCGACGGCCGAGTGATGCATGGCGAGGCGACGCAAAGCTAAGTCTGAGCAAATATTTATTTTCTGCTACTTGGGGTTGATCACCAAAACAGCTTCTGTCTGCTTCTCTACTCTTCTATTTTGGATTTAAAGATCATGTTACGGGATCGATACTTCTCTTAACCTCAAAAATACTGTCGTCACTTGGACTGGGATCGCGACGTATTAAGGTAGTTGGAACATTGCGCAGGAATTCTAGCCTGTTGTAATAAACGCTAGCCTTTGTCACACATTGCTATAGGCTGCCTGTCCACTATAGGGAGAAGATGAAGGGCAATCCTATTTTATTGACACAGCTTTTGCGATTGCGGTCAAATACCTGCCGTCTTGCATAAAAAAATCCCTTCTTTTTTCTTCGCTCCAATGGACAAGAACACACTGTGGACCTATCCTGAGTGGGATGAATTCATAATAACACCGACCTGTGTGGAGGCCCAGCCGCCGTCATGTAGCCGCTGCGCATTGAGCCACATGACGATGGCTTCATTGTTGTTGTTGGAGTCGCACTTGTTATTATTTAACTACCCAATGTTTGGAGAACTACGCGTTAATTGAAGCCTATTCTGGTAGATGCCAGCCTTAGTACTATACTACGTTAGGCTGCCCGTCCGCTGTAGAGGGGAGATGACGGGCAATCCTTATTTATTGAGACAGATCTGCTTCTGTTCTCATTCTACCAGTGGACGGACAGGCTTCCTAAAGATCACACTATTAATTGAGCATGCGTGCCGTGCCCACCCCAAAATCCAGAATGGTTTCTTACGGATCATAACATGTCAGGGGCCAGCCCCCCTGAAAAATGACTCTATAGTCTGGTCTGCGAGCAGGTAGAATTTTGTCCAATGACCCCAAGCTCGCACACTCACTGCGGGCGCCCGTCGCACAGTCGCGACAGCAATATAATTACGCGCGAGCGATAAGGATGGGAAGCTCGGGGTCATTGGACCAAATTCTACGTGCTCACAGACAGGGCTTTAGATACGCCAATGCTATTGAACTACAGTCCAGCTTATCACGAACCTGTGTGGAGGCCCAGCCGCCGTCGTGTAGCCGCTGCGCGTTGAGCCACATGACGATGGCTTCGTTGTTGTCCTGGTGGTCCATGCAGGCCAGAAGCGCGTACGCCGTGGCCGCAATGTTGTTGGAGTCGTACTTGTAGGGCAGACGAGGCAGGAGGAAAGGCTTCTGGTTCTCCATTTTGTAGGGAGGCGGCGGCACTGGCTCGCGACCCCAGTATACGAGCCCACCTGGGGAAATATCGTTGGGTTAGAAAATTATAAATAACTTGAAAAAATCGAAGCGTACAGCATTACACTTGAAAATTTCGACGGGTTCATCCAGTGTCTGAGAAGCTCAGTTGGATGAGCAGTCGCCCGGCAAGCGGAAGGTCGTGGGTTCCATTCCCGCCTTAGGCAGTTCGATTTTTTCAAGTTTTTTATAATTTTCAAATTAGTTTGAGATGCGACTCTTAACGCTAAAAATTAAATAACTATGGTTGGGTTAGTTAAATCATCAAAACAGGAAATATAAACTTTAAATTCTTCTTTCGCGTGAGTTGTACCGACTGAGATTATCCATCACGTAGTTGGCGTAGTTTTCTAAGCTGACTCAGAAAATTCTTGCACCTCGCCGCTTATTGGCCCGTAGGCCGCAAGCAAGCGTGGTCAAGTCTATGGTATTTGCTTACCATAGATTTGACCACACTCGCAGTTTTTGCTGCGTTGAATTGCACTCGTCTCTGACTAAGGATAAGCGCATGGGAGCCTGCCAAAAACATTTACACATAACTCGTCCAGCAGAGCTCCGGTACGCCTAGTCGAGGTCGACTAGAAGACGCCGCGCTTACGGGTCTCCGACCGCACTGGTTGAATCAGTTTGAGTGGGGAGTTTCAGACAAAGAATTCTGAACGACCCGAGTTGATATAGTGACGATCTCTTTCCGAGTTGATATCTGTGCTATGACCTTAAGAGCGTTTACGCGAAGCGCGGCGTTTCAAGGGGAATCATTGGAAATGATTCGCGCGCGGCGTTTTTTAATAGTTTTCAAATGTTTATAGCAAAACAATAACAATGAACTAAATATCGTTTTAAAGTAAATATTTTAAAGAAGATGTTGTTTTATTATATTAAGCTATTTTTATGTTGAAAAAAGGAAGAATATTGGTGAAAAAATCACTTTGATTTTTGGGTATTTCACGTTCTTTTAATTTGTGATTTCTTATTGTAAAATGCTTAAATCTAAAATTTTTCTCTGATAACTATTTGCCCAAGGAACTATGCAATAGGATATAAATGTTTATTAAATCGTTTTCACAGTATTTTTATAAAAATTTCAGCTTGTAAACTCACGCTAAAGTGGAAATTTACAAAACCTGTGTGGACTTATCTTGATAGAATTCTTAAATACTAAACTAATCGCAATATTTTCTCAATTAACTATTTAGACGACGAAATTGCCTAACTATTTATGCCTATAACATATTTGTAGTATTACTGGTTAATGATTGTAACGAGTTGAAAAAGTACTGTTTTTGCGCCAAACGGCGTAAACGCTCTTAACAGCTGAGCGTACCTTCTGCTCGCTGGCGGCGCTTGAGCAAGCGGTAAGCGTGTACGTACAGCACTGGGCGCCTTGGATAAGGTAGGGCTCGTCGAGCTAGTCCAGTAGACGCAGCTGCTTCTGACTTACTTGACTTATGCCCGTTTTCACCATCAATCCCTAATTTTTAAGTGATCCCTATGAAAACAAAATTCCTGTTGTGTTACCATAGGGGTCACTTAAAAATGAGGAATTGATCGTGAAAACGGGCATTAATATCTTATGTCCCCTAGATGGGGCAGAGGGCGTCCACAACAGTCCTCCATCGCGTTCGGTCTTAAGCTTCACGTTTGATCTCGCTCCAAGTCTTGCCGATTTTCTTCGCCTCGTCTGCTACTTTTATAGTCTGGTCTGCGAGCACGTAGAATTTTGTCCAATGACCCTAAGCTACCCATCTTTATCGCTCGCGCGTAATTATGTTGCTGTCGCGCTCGCACACTCACTGCGGTCGCCCGTCGCACAGTCGCGACAGCAATATAATTATGCGCGAGCGATAAGGATGGGTAGCTTGGGGTTATTGGACAAAATTATACGTGCTCACAGACCGGGCTTTAGAGGTCTACATTGTTAAAACTTCTAAAGGTACATTGTCAAGTAACAGCTGATCGTACCTTCTGCTCGCTGACGGCGCTTGAGCAAGCGATATGCGTGTTCAGAGCTTGGCGCCTTGGAGAACGTGAGCGCGTGCGCTACAAGCGCTAAAGCGTAGGGCTCGCCGAACTCGTCCAGTAGACGCAGCTGCTTCTGACTTACTTGACTTATACCCGTTTTCACCATCAATCCCTAATTTTTAAGTGACCCCTATAAAAAAATAAATTCCTGTTAAGTGTTACCATAGGGGTCACTTAAAAATGAGGGATTGATCGTGAAAACGGACATTAATATCTTATGTCCCCTAAATGGGGCAGAGGGCATCCACAACAGTCCTCCATCGCGTTCGGTCTTGAGCTTCGCGTTTGATCTCGCTCCAAGTCTTGCCGATTTTCTTCGCTTCGTCTGCTACTTCTAGAGGTATACATTGTCAAGTAACAGCTGAGCTAACTGGGTCCACATTGATCTGCTTGAATTGTAAGACCTAAATGCTAATGTGGTGAAGCAATAAAGTATAAAGTATTGAGCGTACCTTCTGCTCGCTGGCGGCGCTTGAGCAAGCGATATGCGTGTTCCGAGCTGGGCGCCTTGGAGAACGTGAGCGCGTGCGCAACAAGCGCTAAAGCGTAGGGCTCGCCGAACTCGTCTAGTAGACGTAGCTGCTTCTCCAGGTATGAGATGGCGCGCTGTTGGGCTTGCACCACGCGCGCGCTTAGACCCTAAAACAAAGGTTCGATTTACATTTCGATACTAAGCGAGATTACACAAAAGAGGGCCTACGCTAAAACTCACGAAACCTATTAGGCCCGGTTTTCAGCAAGGCGAAGCGGAGAAATGTTTTTGAAAAACCAAACCAGATTTCATTCAGAATGTTATCTCGCTCCGTTCTTCCTTGGTGGAAACCGGGCCTTATGCATGGAATGGAAAAGGCCCCGCATATGGAAACGCATGCGCTGCTCACGCAATTTCGATAAAGACGCATGCAGACGGCCGCGTGATTTTTAGCGGAGGACGGTGCCACTGCTGCTGCGGCATAGTGTGTAAACGCGCTAATTCTCTCATGAGCGAAATAAAGGAAAAACAGACAAGAGAAAAGTTTATCGTAGCTTTTAAGAAAAACAAAAGGAAAAGATACAAAAGAAGTTTATTACTTCTTACATAGCAAAGATTTGCATTTGCCTTCATTATTTGTAGGCACATGAGAAAAACGATCTTCGCTATGTACCAAGTCATGTACTGAAAAAATATGAAACACAAACCTCTCGTATTCCAATGTCCTTGAGATTCTTGACCGTTTCCAGCGTGATCACAACTTGGGCCGTCAGCGTAATGTTACGCTGCGATATCACCGTATTATTTACCTGAAAACACATTTCAAGTTTATATTTGAGCCTATAGATTCAAATTTGGAGTTCCAAATCATGTATGGGAGGTTGCAAAAAGGTGAAGGTGGTAAGGGCGGCTTGTTTGAGTGAGGCTATAAGCACAGGATGCACGTATGTATTGCTAAATTGCGATTCGCGTGCTGTCCCACTAAGCGCCACTTGAGTGACCTGTCTGGTTTTTAGTGAGTCGATCCTGCTTCTCTGGCAGGGAGGGTCTCATATAACCCCTGGCTTCCCCCGCGCCCAGAGTATGCTGAAAGTATTTTGCTGAGGAAATACAATAGTGCCCTATTGAAAAAGGTTCCGGCAGTAAAGATCTCGTGCCGCGTGGAGTTGTCGTTGCGCGCCGGCAGCACGTCACCTGCAGGCGCCGTGTCGGCGGCAGCAGTGCCGACACAAGCGGCTCACTGACCAGCACAATGCCGACACAAGCGGCTCACTGACCAGCACAGTGCCGACACAAGCGGCTCACTGACCAGCACAGTGCCGACACAAGCGGCTCACTGACCAGCACAGTGCCGACACAAGCGGCTCACTGACCAGCACAGTGCCGACACAAGCGGCTCACTGACCAGCACAGTGCCGACACAAGCGGCTCACTGACCAGCACAGTGCCGACACAAGCGGCTCACTGACCAGCACAGTGCCGACACAAGCGGCTCACTGACCAGCACAGTGCCGACACAAGCGGCTCACTGACCAGCACAGTGCCGACACAAGCGGCTCACTGACCAGCACAGTGCCGACACAAGCGGCTCACTGACCAGCACAGTGCCGACACAAGCGGCTCACTGACCAGCACAGTGCCGACACAAGCGGCTCACTGACCAGCACAGTGCCGACACAAGCGGCTCACTGACCAGCACAGTGCCGACACAAGCGGCTCACTGACCAGCACAGTGCCGACACAAGCGGCTCACTGACCAGCACAGTGCCGACACAAGCGGCTCACTGACCAGCACAGTGCCGACACAAGCGGCTCACTGACCAGCACAGTGCCGACACAAGCGGCTCACTGACCAGCACAGTGCCGACACAAGCGGCTCACTGACCAGCACAGTGCCGACACAAGCGGCTCACTGACCAGCACAGTGCCGACACAAGCGGCTCACTGACCAGCACAGTGCCGACACAAGCGGCTCACTGACCAGCACAGTGCCGACACAAGCGGCTCACTGACCAGCACAGTGCCGACACAAGCGGCTCACTGACCAGCACAGTGCCGACACAAGCGGCTCACTGACCAGCACAGTGCCGACACAAGCGGCTCACTGACCAGCACAGTGCCGACACAAGCGGCTCACTGACCAGCACAGTGCCGACACAAGCGGCTCACTGACCAGCACAGTGCCGACACAAGCGGCTCACTGACCAGCACAGTGCCGACACAAGCGGCTCACTGACCAGCACAGTGCCGACACAAGCGGCTCACTGACCAGCACAGTGCCGACACAAGCGGCTCACTGACCAGCACAGTGCCGACACAAGCGGCTCACTGACCAGCACAGTGCCGACACAAGCGGCTCACTGACCAGCACAGTGCCGACACAAGCGGCTCACTGACCAGCACAGTGCCGACACAAGCGGCTCACTGACCAGCACAGTGCCGACACAAGCGGCTCACTGACCAGCACAGTGCCGACACAAGCGGCTCACTGACCAGCACAGTGCCGACACAAGCGGCTCACTGACCAGCACAGTGCCGACACAAGCGGCTCACTGACCAGCACAGTGCCGACACAAGCGGCTCACTGACCAGCACAGTGCCGACACAAGCGGCTCACTGACCAGCACAGTGCCGACACAAGCGGCTCACTGACCAGCACAGTGCCGACACAAGCGGCTCACTGACCAGCACAGTGCCGACACAAGCGGCTCACTGACCAGCACAGTGCCGACACAAGCGGCTCACTGACCAGCACAGTGCCGACACAAGCGGCTCACTGACCAGCACAGTGCCGACACAAGCGGCTCACTGGCCAGCACAGTGCCGACACAAGCAGCTCACTGGCCAGCACAGTGCCGACACAAGCGGCTCACTGACCAGCACAGCGGGGTTGTTGGGGTCGGCCGGCAGCACGTCACCTGCAGGCGCCGTGTCGGCGGCAGCAGTGCCGACACAAGCGGCTCACTTTTCAACGTGCTTTTAAGCGATTTTGTGAAAAATATTATTGGCAGGTAGTTGCTGATTGCTCATAAGATAGGCCCCCTTAATTTAATTTATTGTCCGTGGTGCATAATCTTTTCTTAAACGTTTTAAACCTTTGTTTGTCACCTGTCATCCGCTTTGCAATGGAGGGAAGTCGAACCTTAATTTCGAACTCCTCCTATGTTCTTCTGATTAATTTCGTTGCGGGTCCAATGACAGTTTAAATTTCCCCCGGGACAAACTTACCTTCATTGATTGGGTTTTTGTGGCGGTCAAGCTGTAGATCCTGGCTACACAGGAGTTGCAGTGGTGGGAACGAGAGGTGGGAATAGTCCCGTAAGCGGCTCACTGACCAGCACAGCGGGGTTGTTGGGGTCGGCCAGCAGCTGAGCGGCGACGGGCTCAGCGGCAGGCACGTGCAGCGTGGAGTTGTCGTTGCGTGACGGCAGCCACGTCACCTCGTAGAAGGCTCCGTGCGGCAGCTGGTGTTGTAGCACCCAGTCCACGGCCAAGGAAATCACCTGAACGAGAAACACAATAAACGAAATTACAAATAGAAGGTAGATTCCAAAATCCATGAGTGTAACACAATTTAATTCCAAAAAAATTCGGCCGTAATGGACAATTTGACACCGTTCTCCAATAATTCGAAATCACAACTTTTCTAAAAAGACACTTCATTCTGGTCTTAAAAACTTATTTTTGGTCGCATTGTAATTGAAAAAAGTAGTTTATTTGAGTTGACAAAATAGTGACGTCACTTGCTTGTAGTGCCATACAAAATCTATGGGAGAGTTTCGTCTTGACACTTTTAAAAAGTACGTCAAATGATTGGTGGTGTCAACATGTCTATTATACAGTGGGTCTAGACAAAGTGCAAATTATAATCGCAAACCAGTCGATAAGTGGTCGAAAAGCCCCTTTTTTGTATGGAGTTTTGACGGATTCGATTTTCGATTCGATCAAAAAGTGCGTTTTGTCTAGGGGGGCCTGCTTTTAACTTCATAAAGGCAAGTCATGCTTAACATGACGTTGTAATTACACACCTGTCTATACTCGTAATAGTGTATGTGACATTTGACCATTCTAGTTTAGAATGGTTTGCAAGAAAAAATAAAAGATAATGTAATGTTACTCGAGATCTGTTTAAAGCTAATTATGACACTGAAGGGTTTCCTGCATTCTTAATTTTTCTTCTCCATGTCCTTATTTAGATGCTACTTACATTCGGATCAATGTAGATGAAGTTCTCCCATTCGTTGAAGCTGGCGTCTTGGAAGATCTTCGCGCAGAATGACGTCAGCCAGACGCTTGATGCTGATTGATTCCTACAAATAATTACAATCCATGACAATTTTTCTTTTTCAAATACCTAGAAGCCTACCACTGAAAATTGTTAAATCAATATAAAGAACTAGAGAAGAAAATAGTACAAGAAATTAGTGTTTTCTTCAAATTGTAAGACACAACTTCTTTAAAATACAAAATCTCGTGGGAGTTCTTACGAATCATGGCAGTGCCACGTTTTAACAGCTCAAAAAGCATGTCAATTGACAAATAGTATCTTAACACCCATGTTTAACATTACATGGCTTCATGAAGGATAGCTGGCGCTGGTAGAGGATGTCCATGTGACACAAGGCGCTGGTTGATGAGGTATCATCATGTCACTGTCTAGGGGAGCACAGCTGCGCTATACCATGGGATACACTCACCAGTCGCTCCGGAACAGGCTGAAGGAGCCATCGGGCTTCATGAAGGACAGCTGGCGCTGGTAGAGGATGCTCATATGACACAAGGCGCTGGTTGATGAGGTATCATCATGTGTTACTGTCTAGGGGAGCACAGCTGCGCTATACATGGGATACACTCACCAGTCGCTGCGGAACAGGCTGAAGGAGCCATCAGGCTTCATGAAGGACAGCTGGCGCTGGTAGAGGATGTTCATGTGGTAGAACGCGTCGTGTTCCAGCGTGCGGTTGCGCTGGTTGATGAGCCGCATGTATAGCGTCAGGTACATGTTCGCTGCGAAACTGAACATGTTCTGTTCGGCCGAGTCCTAAGAGAGACAGAAAAAATAAGTTTAAGGCCTCAGCCTCGAATTTAGCGGGCAGCGGGGCGGCGGCGGTAGCGGCGCGGGAGCGGCAGGATCTTATGCGTAAAATCAAATAGACCGGTTCTCGAAAACAGCGGCGCGGGAGCGGGCAACGAGCGGGCAACGAGCGGGCAGCGCACTCCTTCTTTTGCCCACAATAAATCGAGCGTTAGGAATAAATTTTAATCGAAATAAAATTGTTGCCGTTGTTCAGACATTTCGTTTGCGAATAAAAACAAATATCTCGACAACACAACCCCGAACACAACACTTCGCCGCTAAAGTGCCGCGCGAGCTGCCCGCTTGTTTGGAGAACGGGTCTGCGTTGCCTGCCCCGCTCCCGCGCCGCTGTCCGCTAAATTCGAGGCTGAGGCCTAATGGCGGTAGTTATGTTTTAATTTGATTTTGAATAAACTTGCATGTGTATAGCGTGTTAGGGCCACCCCACAGTTGGGGTGAGGTCTATGTCCTGCAGTGAAATGGGTTTTCTTTGCTTTGCAATATTCTGTGAAATACCTCTAGATCAGTGGTTCTTAACCTTTGAATCATGAGGGACCATTTTACCAAATTTCTGTCTTGTCAGGGACCACCTCATAATCGGTCAAAACCAGTTTGACTGCAAAAATCAGTTAAAATTGGTTTTGACCAAGGTGTGCAAGTAAAATTCGTGGACCACTTGGAATGCCTCCAGGGACCACCGGTTAAGAACCACTGCTCTAGATTCTAATATGTCGAACACGTGGAGGCGGGTCACCTCATACGGTCTTAGGCGGGTCCCGTGCGCGAGCCGACCACGTAGTAGCGTCGACCTCGTACGGGGTCACGGGGTCCCCGTGAGGTCCCAGGCTTACCATGGCTGCGTTGGGGGTTCACAGCGGGCCCACCACGTCGCCGACTATATTATTTTATTTAATTTAATAAAAATAGGCTGAAAAATAATACATGTATATCTAAAGTCATAATTATTATTTATATTGTCAATTAATGTTAAATTAATATGGAGAGCGGGGACAGTATTTATTTACTTAAAAGAATTCCCCGATCGCAATATAGAAATGTAAAAACACCTGGTTATGAATAATAACAATTGAATTTGACTATAAACACGCGCGCTCGATTGGACCCAAACACATAGTAGCGGTCAACCTCGTACGGAGTGACGGAATTTTGTGAGGACTCACCATAGGCAGGTGCAGCAGGCTGGAAGCGTTCACAGGCATAGTCGGGAACAGCGGGCCCACCACATCTCCCACTATGGACACGCGCGCTCGATTGGACCCAAACACGTAGTAGCGGTCGACCTCGTATGGAGTGACGGAATTTCGTGAGGACTCACCATAGGCAGGTGCAGCAGGCTGGAGGCGTTCACAGGCATAGTCGGGAACAGCGGGCCCACCACATCTCCCACGCGCGCTCGGTTGGACCCGAACACGTAGTAGCGGTCGACCTCGTACGAGGTCACGGGGTCTATAAGGACTTACCATGGGCAGCTGCAGCAGGCTGGAAGCGTTCACAGGCATGGTCGAGAACAGCGGGCCCTCCACGTTGCCGACTATCGACACACGCGCTCAACTTGACCCGAACACGTAGTAGCGGTCGACCTCGTACGGGGTCTGTAAGGACTCACCATAGGCAGCTGCAGCAAGCTAGAGGCGTTCACAGGCATAGTTGGGAACAGCGGGCCCACCACATCTCCCACTCGCACGCGCGCTCGATTGGACCCAAACACGTAGTAGCGGTCGACCTTGTACGGGGTCACGGGGTCTGTGAGGAGAGGACTCACCATGGGCAGCTTCAGTAAGCTGGAGGCGTTCACAGGCATGGTCCGACGATGGACACGCGGTCGCGGTTAGACCCGAACACGTAGTAGCGGTCGACCTTGTACGGGGTCACGGGGTCTGTGAGGACTCACCATGGGCAGCTTCAGTAAGCTGGAAGCGTTCACGGGCATAGTCGGGAACAGCGGGCCCACCACATCTCCCACGATGGACACGCGCGCTCGGTTCGACCCGAACACGTAGTAGCGGTGGACCTCGTACGGAGTGACGGGGTATATAAGGACTTGCCATGGGCAGCTGCAGCAGGCTGGAAGCGTTCACAGGCATGGTCGGGAACAGCGGACCCTCCACGTTGCCGACTATCGACACGCGCGCTCAACTTGACCCGAACACGTAGTAGCGACCTCGTACAGGGTCACGGGATCCCCTCAGGCGAGGTCACAGGCTTACCATGGGCAGCTTCAGTAGACTGGAGGCATTCACAGGCATGGTAGGGAACAGCGGGCCCACCACATCTCCCACTATTGACACGCGCGCTCGGTTGGACCCGAACACGTAGTAGCGGTCGACCTCGTACGAGGTCCCACGACGTCACAGACTTACCATGGGCAGCTCCAGTAGACTGGAGGCATTCACAGGCATGGTAGGGAACAGCGGGCCCACCACATCTTCCACTATTGACACGCGCGCTCGGTTGGACCCGAACACGTAGTAGCGGTCGACCTCGTACGAGGTCCCACGACGTCACAGACTTACCATGGGCAGCTTCAGTAGACTGGAGGCATTCACAGGCATGGTAGGGAACAGCGGGCCCACCACATCTCCGACAATGGACACACGCGCTCGGTTCGACCCGAATACGTAGTAGCGGTCGACCTCGTACGGGATGACGGGCGTTTCCGTGACGTTGATGTGCATGTATTGGAACACGTAGGCGCGGTTCGACAGGTCCAGGAGGATGGACTGGTGCCGGTGTTGTGGGAGGCCGTCCGCCTGTGGAGAATACAAACATATTTAGAAATATAATTTATTTATTTAATGAAAGAAACATACAGCTTTCCATGCCAAAGGACAATGTTCATTTCTGGCCTGGCGTGGACAAGCTGCTAATGAAAATATGAATTTGCCAAAATTTTTTAATTAATTTTTAAAATATTCACTTAGTATAACTTTGTATCAATTTGCCTTTATAAAAATCAAATTTAAATAGTACTTTATGTGATAATTACAACTTCCTGTCTTTAACACTCAATTCAGTGTTGCCAAAATGAATCTTATCGGTAAGAATCGATTCATATCGATTGTTTTTCGACTATGACAATTAGTATTTTTTTAAATACGTATTCAGTAAAATGACATTTATTAAACCTTTTTAATATTCCAATAACACTACCAAAAATATTTAAATAACTAAATGAAACCTTATTTCACACACACCTTATTATACACCTTATTTCGAGTCATCAAAAAATACAATCGATTTTTATATCGATTATTTTTATTCATCACCCCATTATTAGCATGGCAACACTGAAAATATTGTCACAGCTGTTATCTGTCATTCGCTTTGTTTTGTATTTTTCATCGTAAGTGTTGTTTAGTTCTCAAAACCAAGTCTTTGCCAAAATAAAAGCAGAAGAGTGTTGTATAAGTTTCCCTTTTGACGACTTTATTTTTTTGACCGTGGTCCTCGATGCTTCTCTTCCCGATGACCCTGGCATACTGTCGAACTACGAATCTCACTCAACCAATGACCAATGGATCACTTTCGGACATCGAACCTTGCCTAAACGCCGACCACGGCTTACGTATGGACTCCGACCCGAGCCCCAATGTTAACCCCAGCCCGATTTTGGATAATGCAACCAGAATTCCTCAATCTCATGAGGAACCTATACCTATGATATGTATCAATTGTATAGCTGACATGATGCAGAGGAGGCGACATAGCCTAGAGCTTATTAAGTTCAGTTGGTTATAATGTCAGTGGATGACTCCTCAGCTGGTAAGTTATTGAATGAGCGTGTGGACTTGTTGCATACCTTTTACAATGTATTTGATCAACTACCTTTACCGTAGATTACCATAATCCTAATAAAACTTTTTTTTTAGATTGATAACAGCAGTGTATGTTGTCACTCATGTTGGACTGTGGCCACGGTGTGGCTCTGCACCAATCAAGGACAAATAATATTTCAAATGAAGAAGCAACCACTAGCACTGGTCACAGTTAACGTGGATTATCTTTGTTACAAATATGTTCCATAGACTGCATATTAACACGGAAAGAGAATCACATATTCGAAAATAATGGAACAGATTTCACCTTGTCAAGTAAGCTTCTTTATAATTATTTTCATTATATTTTTTTCTTTACAAATACTTCTTACTGATAGATAAAAATTGACATCACATCTCAATATCTTAAATAATGAATTTTGAATGATACCATAATTAATTTCTTTGTTTCAGCTGCGGGGATCTGACCAAATATGTCATCCCTGATGACAGTGAGCTGATCGAGCTGCTACACATGCTGTGGAGCCCCAAGAAACACATGATGGGACGAGGATTCATTTGCCCTGATATTGGCCGAATAGCAGTAGGTTGCTGTGCTCATGTTATGACAATTTTGTGGTTTTTGAGCTGGGCAAGGTATCAGGAACATGTATTTCCACCTGCCTAGTTCCTAGACAATATTTTATTGACCCATAAGTCAGATTAAAATAATAATAATAATCGAACTACGAATCTCACTCAACCAATGACCAATGGATCACTTTCGGACATCGAACCTTGCCTAAACGCCGACCACGGCTTACGTATGGACTCCGACCCGAGCCCCAATGTTAACCCCAGCCCGATTTTGGATAATGCAACCAGAATTCCTCAATCTCATGAGGAACCTATACCTATGATATGTATCAATTGTATAGCTGACATGATGCAGAGGAGGCGACATAGCCTAGAGCTTATTAAGTTCAGTTGGTTATAATGTCAGTGGATGACTCCTCAGCTGGTAAGTTATTGAATGAGCGTGTGGACTTGTTGCATACCTTTTACAATGTATTTGATCAACTACCTTTACCGTAGATTACCATAATCCTAATAAAACTTTTTTTTTAGATTGATAACAGCAGTGTATGTTGTCACTCATGTTGGACTGTGGCCACGGTGTGGCTCTGCACCAATCAAGGACAAATAATATTTCAAATGAAGAAGCAACCACTAGCACTGGTCACAGTTAACGTGGATTATCTTTGTTACAAATATGTTCCATAGACTGCATATTAACACGGAAAGAGAATCACATATTCGAAAATAATGGAACAGATTTCACCTTGTCAAGTAAGCTTCTTTATAATTATTTTCATTATATTTTTTTCTTTACAAATACTTCTTACTGATAGATAAAAATTGACATCACATCTCAATATCTTAAATAATGAATTTTGAATGATACCATAATTAATTTCTTTGTTTCAGCTGCGGGGATCTGACCAAATATGTCATCCCTGATGACAGTGAGCTGATCGAGCTGCTACACATGCTGTGGAGCCCCAAGAAACACATGATGGGACGAGGATTCATTTGCCCTGATATTGGCCGAATAGCAGTAGGTTGCTGTGCTCATGTTATGACAATTTTGTGGTTTTTGAGCTGGGCAAGGTATCAGGAACATGTATTTCCACCTGCCTAGTTCCTAGACAATATTTTATTGACCCATAAGTCAGATTAAAATAATAATAATAAAAAAAAATGGTGTTTTATTTTGCTTCTAACCTTTCTAGTCTTAAGCAAAAAAAAAAATTTTTAAGGACTTGGATACAAAATGATGTTTATATTCTGTTTCTTACTGGTATAGACTATTTAATAAATAACAAATTACATGCTGTAATGTCTGTCCACCTCAGGCCAAAGGTCCCATACTAAGTGGGCATAACCCTTTGGAAGCATACACATAATAATAATATACAGCACTAAGGCTGAATTGCACCAACTTACTTTAACCGTAACTATAACAATAACCAGTCTTTTTTATATAGAGTTTGAGAGATTTTTGACGTTTAAAGTTAAAGTAAGATGCTGAAACTCAACCTAAGAGACACAGATTAGCAACCCTGCTAGCACGTGTAGCCACCTAGGTCATACGTCATCGCATCAACATCGGTTTCTTCACCGCATGGTAGCACCTGCCGCGCGTCCGGACTGAATGACGCCGGCGGTGGGTGACGTCACATGCGTAAGAGCAGTGACGTGCCGATCCACATGAGTCCTCGACGCGCACTGAAGGAGACAACGGGTACGCGCCGTATTTATGTGGTGAAGATACAACTGCGGCGGTCTACCTACACTAGCGAGCTATGCGATACGTCCGCCGTTTCATCTTGACGACTCACTATTTGTGATGATATCTATATATATAAAAGAAAGTCGTGTTAGTTACTCCACTTATAACTCAAGAACGGCTGAACCGATTTAGCTGAAAATTGTCAGCCAGGAGAAGGACATAGGATACTTTTTATCCCGTTCGAAATTAAAAAAAAAGTCTGCTTATTTATTGCCATTAAGGCGGAACAAAGTTCGCCGGGTCAGCTAGTTCTATCTATTATATAAAAGAAAGTCGTGTTAGTTACTCCAGTTATAACTCAAGAACGGCTGAACTGATTTAGCTGAAAATTGTCAGGGAGGTAGTTTAGAGCCAGGAGAAGGACATAGGATACTTCTTATCCCGTTATTTATTGCCATTAAGGCGGAACAAAGTTCGCCGGGTCAGCTAGTCTACGATATAAAAACCCTGGTTTTGGAAATAAATTCAGTCTTATTAGGGCATCCGAGTTTACTCACCGTCTATGTACAACTAGTACAAGTATACTAAGCACGTACCAGCACGTTGATTGTCTTGGTGTAGTGGTGCTGGCCCATGAGCGTGGAGGCGTGCAGGCGCACGCGCACGCGGCCCAAGCGCGTGGCAACCACGGGCACGTGCACGGTGGCCGCGTCGCCCGCCGCGATCCACACGTGACTGGTGCTCGCCGGGTGACACTATGTTACACGTACCAGCACGTTGATTGTCTTGGTGTAGTGGTGCTGGCCCATGAGCGTGGAGGCGTGCAGGCGCACGCGCACGCGGCCCAAGCGCGTGGCAACCACGGGCACGTGCACGGTGGCCGCGTCGCCCGCCGCGATCCACACGTGACTGGTGCTCGCCGGGTGACACTATGTTACACGTACCAGCACGTTGATTGTCTTGGTGTAGTGGTGCTGGCCCATGAGCGTGGAGGCGTGCAGGCGCACGCGCACGCGGCCCAAGCGCGTGGCAACCACGGGCACGTGCACGGTGGCCGCGTCGCCCGCCGCGATCCACACGTGACTGGTGCTCGCCGGGTGACACTATGTTACACGTACCAGCACGTTGATTGTCTTGGTGTAGTGGTGCTGGCCCATGAGCGTGGAGGCGTGCAGGCGCACGCGCACGCGGCCCAAGCGCGTGGCAACCACGGGCACGTGCACGGTGGCCGCGTCGCCCGCCGCTATCCACACGAAGAACTGGTGCTCGCCGAATGACGTGCGCGGGTTGTAGGAGCGCACCTGAAGATGATAAGTTAGGAAATGTCATTATAGTCGACACTGTCAACCCATCTCGCTCGCAGTCGCATGTCACAAATCTCACGTCTCGCTCAGATATTCGTACACCTTTTCAGGCGTGATCGACTGTACTAAAGTGAACTAAAAGACCGATTTGAACGATCAAGACGCAATAGTTCGTTCTCGTTCACCTAAAGGAATTGCTTCCTAATGGCACATAGTACATGTACTACTCAAGCCTAGTCGCACTATAGGTCTTAGCTGAGTTAGAGCCTAATGTATGGTAACGGCATGGGAGGGGTGATGTTTTGACACAGTGTGACGTGACAGGGCATACAAATGTGAAGTCTCGCTGACATTAGACGAAACAAAAAACACCCTCCTGTGCCGCTCAGGCACTGACTGTCACTTTTTAAATGTCATTATGGTCGACAGTAAAAGTTACTAAGAGACAGGGTTACCGCAAGTGCCTCAACGTATTCCCGTCAAGATGACAGAGGAACTCAAATGCAACAAAGACTCTATGTTTGGCCAAAAGTTAACAGTTTTCAAGTTATTCCGAATTTTAAGATTTAAAAAAATATCCAATTTTGCAAAATTATTTAAAAAATGGCACCTTGAATGACTTTCTACCTAATTTATTTTTGTAGAGATTTATGTAACAAAACATAATAAAGATATTGCACTCGTCTCTACCATAACAATTCCAAAAGATTAGCAAAATTAAACTGTACCACAATACACATAAGATCCACAACGCTACTCACAATGCCATTCTCCTCAACGTGCACGAACTTGTAGTCGCTAGATGCAGCCAACACCACGACGGCTTCTATAGCTTGCGGCTGGTAGTTGAACACCACCACTCGCAAACCTAGTTGCTCGCCCTGTCTGCACTCGTCGGGGCCTTCTACCTTGATGAAGAATGGTAACACGCCCGAGTACTGGAGAATAGAGAATTTTATAGTTACGTGGATGTTACAAAATAATTTGGAGGCGACAGTAGATTAATGATACAAATTTTATAGTTAGGTCCGGTTTTCACCAAGGCGGAGCAGAACGAAGATGTGTTCCTCCACAAAAATTAGTCTGTCTGACACTTCTCTGTTCTTTTCCGCTCCGCGTTGGAAACTGAGCCTTACGGGACAGTTATAAAATAAAACGAAGGCGACAGTAGATTAATAAGACACTTGTTACTTACGCGAATAGGTGTGTGTAACATGCCCAATCCCAATGTCGGTGACATACTAAACGCGGATATAGTCCAGTGAGCAGGAACCTGTAATAAAAATAAAATATAAATTCTCCTGAATTTGCCACATAGTGTAGCACACCTCGGTCTTAGCTCTTTGTGTAACGGCGTTGCGCAACACAAAGCGTGAAAATATTCTTTTATATTTTTTGTATGATGTGTGACATATTAGGGTGGTGATGCAGCGAACGTCGTAGCACAGTAAGGGACCCTTCACAGCTTCACAGTCTTTCGAGCGTGTCGTCTTGCCAACGCCCACGCAGTTTCAAAACGGTACTGAGTACGGGGTCGCGTCCGCGCGTAAGAAACGCATCGTTTTTCTCGGAAAAAGTGAAACCTATCTCGCTATACTCAGCTTTGGCATCGCGACGATACGACGACATTCGAAAGACGCTGTGCGGGGAAGGCCTCATCGTCATCATTTTAGCCAAAGGACGTCCACTGCTGAACATAGGCCTCCCCCAATGATTTCCACAATGGCCGGTTGGTGGCGGCCTGCATCTAGCGCAGCGATTCCCAAACTTATTTTGTCTGCTGCCCACTTTGAGAATATATTATTTTTAGCGCCCCCATTTGTAGTCGAGTGTCGAATGCTCAGTCGGTGTCTAAGAGTCCTCCTAGTAAATGACGCCTCCCAAGCCTCTATACAACGTCCCGATTTTTTTTTCTGGGTCTCTTACCGCCCCCCTTTAAGCCTGCAGCGCCCACAAGGGGGCGTTATCGCCCACTTTGGGAAAGACTGATCTAGCGCCTTCCCGCTACCTTTATGAGGACGTTGGTCCACCTTGAAGGTGGGGAAGGCCTATGTGCCACTAAAACTCGGCCTGAACTTCAACCACACAAAGTAATAGTAAACATAGGGTCTGGAAAAGGTTTAGAGTATGCGCACACCGTTGATTTTTCGTCGGCCGGTAGTTTAGTCGGGCAGTTGATCAGTATGGGCATGTATGGGAGTGCGCACACTACGCCGATTCGATTTGGCCGATTCTTCATACAATTTGAAATCGGGCACAACTATCGGCCAACTAAAAATCAACGGTGTGCGCCTACTTTTAGTAGAATGTAATTTGTACCTGCGGCACGTCGACGGTGAGCACGGTGCGGCCGTGCGGGCCGATGTTGATGTCGCGCCACAGCCACACGTTGTCGTACTGGCGCTGCACGCGGTTGAAGCGGAACTGACGGAAGTGGCTCAGCTCGAACCAGTCGTCGTGCTGGCCTGCACGGGGACACGAGTTAGCACATGCACCCTATGAGTCTTAGATATGAAATAGTAAAGTTGCAGCATAACAATAATAAGAAAATAAAACTGTAAGAGACAATGATAAGCATGTATAAAACAAACAAACAAAAGTAGTGTGTACAATAGGGATGTTTCCTGGGTCAAAAAGCAAGAGTTTTAATTAGTCCGTCAGTTAACTTATCAAAAAATACTCTTCACGTATTTTTCACTTTTTCAAACTAATGAAAATTTAAAGAGATAAAGCGCGCCAAAGTTCATAAGAAGAGGCCCGTGACGTCAATGCGTGCATAAAAGTGCCGCACGTTGTGACGTCGTGCGGAACTTCAACGCACCATAACTATGTAATTATTTGTTAGATTGACAAATAAAAATATATGTGTCCAATATTTTTTGATATTAAACATGACGGACTAAAAAAATTTTTTTAGGAAACTAGCCTTCAATGTTTTATTAATAAATTAAACACCAAATCAACAAAAATCTGCTTTAGAATCTTAGAGTGGGCCCAAGTACTAGAAGAGACAATATTTACAAATTCATCCAGCGACTTGACCCGTGATGACGAATTTTACACGCAACTTTCGGATGTGAGTAGTTCGGAATGAGGGTTTTCGCGAATGAAAAATCCGCCAGATGGCAATACGTAGACGCGAGGTCCAAATGCTGCATGATTGGTTATTTTTGACA
Organism: Ostrinia furnacalis; assembly: GCF_004193835.3. Classification (NCBI taxonomy): domain Eukaryota; kingdom Metazoa; phylum Arthropoda; class Insecta; order Lepidoptera; family Crambidae; genus Ostrinia; species Ostrinia furnacalis. The sequence continues at coordinate 92,620 of NW_021137708.1, forward strand.
TGACATTGACAGATATGTCAAAATCCACCAATCACGCAGCAGTCAGACGCCACATCCACGTCCCGCCTTCTAGCGGATCTTTCATTTGCGAAAACCCTCATTGAAATGATCCCGCTACATTATCTTTTTTATTACGTCGGTGCAACTACTGCACGTGATGCAAAAACGGTGTCTCTTAATATGTCAATTCACGCGCAGAATGCAATCTTGAGTCACTTAAGAAATTACATATTATTTGACATTAACTTCCTTACAAATTTTCAACACTCATCATATCGGCTATCATCAAACTCTTTACAAAGACATTAAGTCTATCACCCTTCAAATAAGACTCACAGTTAGATTCATCAGTGCGGTCGCTACAGTCGACCTTCCCGTCGCAGCGCGAGGACTGGTGGAAGCAGCCGCCTTCTAAGCACTCGAGGAAACCCGCGGTGGCGTTGCAGGCCGACGGCCGTCGCGGGACTGCCACGTCACTGAATACTACTAGGCCTGCGTATCTGTGGGAAACAGGGCCGTTTGTTGATTGAGATAAATACAGGGTGGAAACGATAAGTGATCTCACTCGATTATTTCTAAATTATACAAGTTATCGAAAAACTGGTTACTGAACTTGAAAATGCTTCACGAGCTCTTTCGAACTGTATCAGTTATAAGTAACAGAATTAACTGGATCTATCCGAAAATTAAATGTTTTCAGCATCCATACTAAATGTATGCCAGCCACACAATATTAGAAGTGTTAATTTTTTTATTAAATAATAAACACTTAAAATAAACTCGTAAATTGCATTGTTATTTATAATTATTCATGGAAAAAATTGGTTTTATTTAAGCTTTACTTGCTCATTATATTATCAAGACATGAGTGCTATGACTGTGGCAGTACTAAATGTATGGAAACATTAAATTTTCGGATAGATCCAGTTTATTTTGTAACTTATTATTGGTACCTTTGGATAGAGTTCGTGAAGCACTTTCAGGATCAGTAACCAGTTTTTGGACATCTTGTATAGTTTAGAAATAATCGAATGAGATCACTTATCGTTACCACCCTGCATAAAGAGTGTCTCAAAATTTGATGGGCTTGAAGCCCGGTTTCCACCAAAGCGGAGCCGCCACCGCTGTCAAATTGAATATAAAAATTTGACGGCCTAACACTACGCTCTCTGCCTTGGTGGAAACCGGGCCTAAGAATGGAAGAACTATTGGACAAGCCTATTAGGCCCATTAAAAATAGATTTGAAAAAAAAAAAAAAAAGAAATTGGTCATAATATCTTAAACTTATGAAACTTTTTTATGGACATTTAGGCTAGTTCGATGCGTCTTACGTCCTCTAATTAACAGCACACTCACTAAAAGGCACAAAGTTGTACCGGAGCACCCAATTAAAAGACATTGGCTGCTGCCTTTAATTTCGCGGGCAGCGATGGCATGATGATTTGTGTAAAATGAAATACTCGCCCTCGAAAACAGCGGCGCGAAAGAAGCGGAAGAAAGAAGACGACGAGCGGTGCACTCTGTCAAGCGGTGATCAAATTCGAGGCACCGGCCTAAGTGCCACTTGTGGCACGTCGAAGTGTTCCATCTTGGGACCACCTGCGACACAACACTCACTCGAAGGTGCGGTTGGCGTCCACGCCGAAGGTGGAGGCAGGGAAGTACACCAGCTCGTCCGCGTCGCCGAAGTGCGAGCGCCACGTGTACAGAACGTGCCATTAGTGGCACGTCGAAGGTTCCATCTGGGACCACCTGCGACACAACACTCACTCGAAGGTGCGGTTGGCGTCCACGCCGAAGGTGGAGGCAGGGAAGTACACCAGCTCGTCCGCGTCGCCGAAGTGCGAGCGCCACGTGTACAGAACGTGCCATTAGTGGCACGTCGAAGGTTCCATCTGGGACCACCTGCGACACAACACTCACTCGAAGGTGCGGTTGGCGTCCACGCCGAAGGTGGAGGCAGGGAAGTACACCAGCTCGTCCGCGTCGCCGAAGTGCGAGCGCCACGTGTACAGAACGTGCCATTAGTGGCACGTCGAAGGTTCCATCTGGGACCACCTGCGACACAACACTCACTCGAAGGTGCGGTTGGCGTCCACGCCGAAGGTGGAGGCAGGGAAGTACACCAGCTCGTCCGCGTCGCCGAAGTGCGAGCGCCACGTGTACAGAACGTGCCATTAGTGGCACGTCGAAGTGTTCCATCTTGGGACCACCTGCGACACAACACTCACTCGAAGGTGCGGTTGGCGTCCACGCCGAAGGTGGAGGCGGGGAAGTACACCAGCTCGTCCGCGTCGCCGAAGTGCGAGCGCCACGTGTACGCGAACGTGCCATTAGTGGCACGTCGAAGGTTCCATCTGGGACCACCTGCGACACAACACTCACTCGAAGGTGCGGTTGGCGTCCACGCCGAAGGTGGAAGTGGGGAAGTACACCAGCTCGTCCGCGTCGCCGAAGTGCGAGCGCCACGTGTACTGAACGTGCCATTAGTGGCACATCGAAGGACGCCATCTGGGACCACCTGCGACACAACACTCACTCGAAGGTGCGGTTGGCGTCCACGCCGAAGGTGGAGGCAGGGAAGTACACCAGCTCGTCCGCGTCGCCGAAGTGCGAGCGCCACGTGTACGCGAACGTGCCATTAGTGGCCTCGTCGAAGTGCGCCATCTTGGAGATAACCTGCGCAACACACAGTTTGTTTCAAATTTTAATTCGTTATTGGGAACTAAGTGGCATAAAAAATATAATACAGAGTAGAAAATTATCTTCAACAGCAACAGCATGATGAGGATTTGGCCTACACGTAAGGGGCATATTAAATCACAAGTGGTACGTTAGTTGAAAAAGCCAGCTTTGTTTTGCCGGAATCACACAGTCTAAGGCCCGGTTTCCACCAAGGCAGAACAGAATGAAGCAGAGCGAAGTGTTTTGAATAACCAATTAGATTTCAGAGAATAAAGAATAACCAGCAACATATAATTTCATATTCACCCAGTTCACATGTAATTTGCTTACTTAGTTTTGAATTGTTTTAGTGTTCACCTACCTACCCACGTTAACTTATTTAAAAATGTTTTAGTAATAGAATGTGTTTCTTTAATTGGCTTATGTTCAAGTTGTATCTTCCTGCACATTTATGTAAAATTTAATGCTGTTGAAACATTGTTAAACAAATAAAATAAAATAAAATAAATAAAATATTATTTCCACTCCTCCTCTCCAATCCAATCCGTGCCGTGCTGCCGCCGCTATCAATTTCTATCTAAAAATTAGTCCACCCGGCACTTTTCCGCTCTGCTCCGCTTTGGTAGAAATCGGGCCTTAGTCGTCAATTTATGTATAAGCCAGCTTACCTTGGCGTAGGTGAGCTCGTTGCCGGCCTGCATGGTGAAGAAGGCGTCGTCGATGGCCGACAGCCCGACGTACGCGCCGGGCTCGCCGTACACTGCCACTTCCACCCGCTCGCCTGTGCGGTGCTTGCGGTTGTTCACGTACACTGTGAACTGTGGGAACAACAAGGAATGTCAATAATACGCTTGATATATTACTACGCAGACGACATGACAGTCGTGTACAGTCAACGATAGCTCGTAACACCCAAAGTGTCCAAAAAGTTGACAACGTAACCTTATCCCATATGCTTGATATACTCCTACGCAGACGTCAGCCGAGCGTACAGTTAGCGTCAAATAGTTCGTGATGCCCAAAGTAGCCAAAAAGTTGGCAACACATGTTTGAGATGTTTGTAACAAAGGTGATTAAGTGACGCTGATTGCACAATGAATACAAATACGCGACAGTAAACGAGCGGCTGATGTTGGTGTCACAATGCGGTGCTTCAGTAATGTAATGTAGTGTTTATTGGAGAAGTAGGTACGCACGCAATCGATGTCAACGTAGAATATCAAGGATTAGCCCGGTGTAAATGCATATGACAGAAACCGACCTTGTAAAGTACAGTTTTATAAAGTATACACAAAGTCTTTCTATAAAATACCAAAATACACGAGAACGAAGCCGCGGCAAAAGGCAATAAAATCTTATCTTGGGCGTTGTCCCATTTCAGGCACAGTTTAACACGGCCAGTCCTCGATCTGTCAATAGGCCGTATAGGCCGCGGCCTAGGGGCGGCAGCGTCCTAGGGGCGGCAGATTTCAGATGACGCTTACTCGATTTCAGAAGACAAAAGTTAAATAAAGATCCAACCCCACCCTAGGCTACGAGCGGCAAAACTGTAAATCCGCCACTGTGTGCATATCCGCCGTGTTACACGGCTTACTCACGTTGTTGCGGGAGATGCCGTTGACGGGGAAGGTGAGCGAGTCGGCGATGACGTGGCGGCGGCGGTCCGCGCTCCACGCCACCACCGTCGCCACCGGCGCCATCTCCGCCGACACCGTCACGGCGAACGTGCGTACGCCGTCCTGTGGACAAAAGAGAATTCATTTTGTACATTCCTAAACTCTTAGTGAGCTGCCACACTGGCGGATTGCTAGCGAATTCAAAGCGGAGCGGCGCAGCGAACACTCCGCGGTGAAGAAGAAGAAAACTCTAAAGCCCGGTCTGTGAGCACGTAGAATTTTGTCCAATGACCCCAAGCTAGGGATATTCGATATACATCGATGTTTTGAAAACATCGATGTTTACAATGCGATACATCGAATGGATCCGATGTTTTGAAAAGCTATTGAAATACTCGATGTATCGATGTTTTTAAGTTTTCAGTGTTAAAACATCGAATCGATGATAACCAATTAAAATTTCATAAAACTCAAGTCTGACCACTAAAATTTTACTTATATGGACAACCCAACTTGTATTTTAAAAATGTTGGCAACACTGCGTACGAGTGCAGTGAGTATTGTCTCTAGTGACAATAAAAAAAAACTGTTATGTCAATGTCGCGTCACGCGTGTCGGTTGGCGAGTTTGTGTCAATCAACAAAAAAATAGGCTGAAACGCAAACGTTTAAATAAACTGTTGTTTTTGCAAAGTCTTCCAAAAGAACACTGGAAATATTTAGAATAGGTATAATAACAAACTTATTAAAATAAATGCGGATGTTTTTTTTTGTTCTTACTTTAAACAGTGTGAGTCACGTTAAAGTGTACATATGAAAATATGTGAAACTAGACCTATTTTTATCGACAAAAAAAGGTCAAAATTTTTTTGAGATTTTTTTTTCTTTTTAAAGATTTTTTTTTCTTACAATTACTTCTCGTAAAGAAAACGTAATAACTTTTAAAATAAGAGGTATATCCTGATAACATAAAAACAGTAATAATGCTAAATAACAGGCGATACTAAAAAAAAACATAAAACACCCAGAAAATGCCAACAAATAATAAAAAAAAATACTTTTTGAAAAAAATCTGCTTATAAATTCGTGTTTTTTTGGTTATTTGATAAATTTCTCCAAAAAATGCCCCTATAACAGGTATTTTTTATTACTTTGTATTATTCTCTATCGTATTACTTTTGTAAAACCAAAAATTGCATGTCTCTATCCCTATCACAACATTTGCTATGATCGTTTAAACAAAGGCCTGCCGCCACATTATTCTCCACTACAGGTAAAATGCTTATTTTACTTCGAAATCTTTTGTTTTTATTTGAAATGTAACTCGTCTTTATCAAAATTACAAATCTAGAGCCAGTTTCAGTTTCGTTGTTAACGAAGCGTTGAATGGCCCGCCCGGAGAGGCTTAGTTCAAACGATCATTGCAAACATTGTGATAGGGATAGAGACATGCGATTTTTGGTTTTACAAAGGTAATACGATAAAAAATAATACAAAGTAATAAAAACCACCTGTTATGGGGGCATTATTTGGAGAAATTTGTCAAATAACCAAAAACACGAATTTTAAAGCAGATTTTTTTCAAAAAGTAAGTTTTTTTATTATTTGTTGGCATTTTCTAGGTATTTTATGTATTTTTTTAGTATCGCTTATTATTTAGAATTATTACTATTTTCATTTGATAAGGATATACCTCTTAGTTTAAAAGTTATTACGTTTTCTTTACGAGAAGTTAATTGGAAGAAAAAAAATTCTATAAAAAAAAATCTCAAAATTTTTTGACCTCTTTTTTGTCGATAAAAATAGGTCTAGTTTCACCTTTTTTCATATGTGCACTTTAATATGACTCACACTGTATAATGAAGATTTTTCTCATGTATGGCTTTTACTGTTTTTTAATAATACAATGCTTAAATTAGTGGATTATAAAAAATCTTAAAAAAGTACTCGATTTATACAAAACATCGATGTTTTCTTCCAATACATCGAAAGAAATCGATGTACAGTTTCAAAATATCGAATCGAAAAAAACATCGATGTTTTTTCAAAGTGGACACCCCTACCCCAAGCTACCCATCCTTATCGCTCGCGCGTAATTATGTTGCTGTTGCGCTCGCACACTCACTGAGGGCGCCCGTCGCACAGTCGCGACAGCAATATAATTACGCGCGAGCGATAAGGATGGGTAGCTTGGGGTCATTGGACAAAATTCTACGTGCTCGCAAACCAGACTATATTATACTCGATTTTTTGGGCATCGCTGCCCGCAAAATTCAAGGCAGCGACCTTAAGGGCCTTGCCACACTGGCGGATTACAAGCGGTTTGAAAACTCTAGACGTTGCACATTCGCGACGTGTCCGCCGCATCGCTGCTCCGCGTTGAAAACGCTTGTAATCCACTTAACATCAGGTGCGATTGTGGTAAAAAAAAACTGCCTTGTTATGCATTAAAAAAAATCCGCGCGTATGGCAGCTCACTAAGCCTTTACTGGCCAGTCTAGAATGAGCAACACGGCGCAATCTTATCGTCAATTTTAGACGAAAAATGCATGGGCTTATCGTCTAAGGAAAAAAAATTACGTCAAACTTTACCTGCATGATCTCTTGCGCCGTCGTCAAAATGATGCCTTTGGACATCACCACATAGTTGAAAGTTTCCATGTAGAAGTTGCTTTGCACGTGGAATATTATGTACTCGCCGACCTATAACAAATAAATATATTTATAACATCAGTTTTATCCAGAAGACAAGGGAAAAAAATTGTAAAACTTTATTTTTCGGCATAGCGTTCTTTCAACGGGCCCTGTATCAAAATTTTTTTTGGGAGCCTTTGCAACTAAAAAAAGGCTATTGATAAGTCAAGAGGTCCTTTACTTTTCAAAAACGGTTATTGTAAAATTAGTACATATTATTTATTAAACAGATAGGATCCCCATCGATCGCGGGACCCTGGTTACCCCAGGACCCCTGGGCCTGTTCTGTTGAATGGTTCATTCGACCCTTGTAGCTTGAGGGCCCAGTATAATACGGCTGATATGGCAGTAGCTACGCCCCTGCTGGTGCCACCGTTAGGCTGCTACTCGGTGCAGGCGCCCCAATCTGGGTTCCCTATGTTTTATCGAAAGCCGTTTCATCGAATGACATAACATCCAAAAGTCATTATATCGATGGTAAAAACATCGAATGACCGTAATATCGAATGTTCAATGGTCCCTTCCTAGATCCATCTCTGTTGGCATGGGTGGCACTGACCCTGGCGTCGGTGGTGGAGGTGGAAATGCGCAGGTGCTGGTCGCGCGCGCTGTAGTGCGCCACGAAGTGCGCGTCGGCCGCGGCGTGCTGGCCGCGCGCGTCCGCTAATTGCGCGCTCAGTCGCACGCCCGTGATGCTGTTGCCCATATCTTGTCCCAAAGTGTTGGTAGGGCGAACTATATTTGGGACGTGTTTAAGTGCCCTGGAGGGGGCCTATGTACCGAACCATCATCATCATCATCATCATTTCAGCCATAGGACGTCCACTGCTGAACATAGGCCTCCCCCAATGCTTTCCATGTTGATCGATTGGTAGCGGCCTGCGTCCAGCGCTTCCCTGCTACCTTTACGATGTCGTCGGTCCACCTTGTAGGTGGACGTCCCATCCAATCCATCATGTACCGAATAAAGTATTGAATAGACAGTTTGACACCATACCCCAATAATTCGAAACCACAACTGTTTTAAAAAGACTCTTCATTCTGGTCTTCAAAACCTAATTTATTTTAAATTACCCGTAAATTTCGATTTTTGTTCGAATTGTAATTGAAAAAAGTAGTTTAATTGGGTTGACAGAATAGTGACGTCACTTGCTTGTAGTGCCATACAAAATCTATGGGAGAGTTTCGTTTTGACATTTTTAAAAAGTATGTCAATGAGGGCTATCGTTTTTATACTTAACAGTTGGCACCCCTGGCGATTGACAGGACCTTACTCTACAGTGGCGCCATCTTGATGAGTGCAAATGCGATAGTCCTCCTACCACTTTAGCGCTCACCAGTTTGTGCCACTGTCTTCGCTACTAGCAAGTGACAGGACCTTACTCTACAGTGGCGCAAACTGGTGAGCGCTAAAACGATAGCCCTCATTGACTGTGGTGTCAAAATGTTTATTCCATGGCACTGACCCTGGCGTCGGTGGTGGAGGTGGAAATGCGCAGGTGCTGGTCGCGCGCGCTGTAGTGCGCCACGAAGTGCGCGTCGGCGGCGGCGTGCTGGCCGCGCGCGTCCGCTAATTGCGCGCTCAGTCGCACGCCCGTGATGCTGTTGCCCATATCTTGTCCCAAAGTGGTGGTAGGGCGAACTATATTTGGGACGTGTTTAAGTGCCCTGGAGGGGGCCTATGTACCGAACCATCATCATCATCATCATTTCGTCGGCCGTTTGGTGTAGTGGTTCAGAACGGACTACTAAGCCGAGAGGTCCCGGGTTTGATTCCCGGCCGGGCAGAAATTGAAATGATGAATCCCATCAAAAACAATACTTGTCAAAAAAACCAAGTCTCGCAACTCAGTTGTTCTACGGTAAAAAGTTGTGAGATCCATGTAATACCAAGTCCAGGCCAGGAAATCTTTAACGTTTTACATAAATATATTGACTTGGCCATCGCACTAAATAATTTAATTTACACGTGTTTTCATGCGATGGCCAAGTCAATATTTTATGTAAAACGTTAAAGATTTCCTGGCCTGGACTTGGTATTACATGGATCTCACAACTTTTTACCGTAGAACAACTGAGTTGCGAGACTTGGTTTTTTTGACAAGTATTGTTTTTGATGGGATCTCATTTCTTTTTGTATTTTGTAGACAGCAGTTATGTATCTAGAAAACTGGACCGAAATTGAAAAATTTTACTCGACTTGGCGGTTGCACTACCGTGCCCCCAAATCTCATTTCTTTTTGTATTTTGTAGACAGCAGTTATGTATCTAGAAAACTGGACCGAAATTGAAAAATTTTACTCGACTTGGCGGTTGCACTACCGTGCCCCCAAATATTTTAGTTTTTCCTTGATTCATACACCAAACACTACTTATATTCCAAATTTGAAGCTTCTAGGTCTGCTAGAAGTGCCTTAGAGTTTTGATGATCGGTGAGTCAGTGAGTCAGTCAGTGAGTCAGTGAGTGACAAAATTAAGTAACTTTGACCCGTTATAATTCTTAAACTACTGGTTCAAATTGAATGAAATTTTAAATATACCGTGTCTTTACAATTCCTGCATAGCTAATGAAAATTCAGCCTTCTAGTTTTATCCACAACGAAGTTACAGGCGGTCGAAAATGGCCTGAATTGCTTCGAGAAAAGGATGGTACGGCCGTGCCGCTTTTTTGCTCGACTTGGTGGGGGCACTGCCGTGCCCCCAGATTTTAATTTCTGTGACGGGTCTGGGTGTGACTATGTTTAATATTTATGTATTTAAAAAAAAAAGTATATAAGTAGTATATCCGTTAAGCTAGCACCCATAACTCAAGCATTAAGTTGCTTACTTTAGGGCAAGCTGGCGCTGTGTGAAATTGTCCAAAGATTTATTATTTCAGCCATAGGACGTCCACTGCTGAACATAGGCCTCCCCAATGCTTTCCATGTTGATCGATTGGTAGCGGCCTGCGTCCAGCGCTTCCCTGCTACCTTTACGATGCCCTTACGGTGGACGTCCCATCCAGTCCATCATGTACCGACAGTGGCGGCGTAGCATGGGTTGGCACCCGGGGCGATCACCCCCCGTCATAAGTCCTAAGACACCCCCTGGTACCCCCCAGGATTTTAGGGTTACCTACCGATTCGAAGATTGAAAGACAATCACACCCCCCACCCCCCGTATCATGACATAGACCGCAGATTTGCCATGCAGATGTGCCAGTGAGTAGTAATCTGCGCGACTTGTGTCACCCCCTGATGCTTGGCACCCGGGGCGGACCGCCCCCCCCTTACGCCGCTACTGTGTACCGAATAAANGTTACCTACCGATTCGAAGATTGAAAGACAATCACACCCCCCACCCCCCGTATCATGACATAGACCGCAGATTTGCCATGCAGATGTGCCAGTGAGTAGTAATCTGCGCGACTTGTGTCACCCCCTGATGCTTGGCACCCGGGGCGGACCGCCCCCCCCTTACGCCGCTACTGTGTACCGAATAAAGTATTGAATAGACAGTTTGACACCATACCCCAATAATTCGAAACCACAACTGTTTTAAAAAGACTCTTCATTCTGGTCTTAAAAACCTAATTTATTTTAAATTACCTGTAAATTTCGATTTTTGTTCGAATTGTAATTGAAAAAAGTAGTTTAATTGGGTTGACAAAATAGTGACGTCACTTGCTTGTCATACAAAATCTATGGGAGAGTTTCGTTTTGACAGTTTTAAAAAGTATGTCAATGAGGGCTATCGTTTTTATACTTAACAGTTGGCACCCCTGGCGATTGACAGAAACTTACTCTACAGTGGCGCCATCTTGATGGGTGCAAATGCGATAGTCCTCCTACCACTTTAGCGCTCACCAGTTGGTGCCACTGTCTTCGCTACTAGCAAGTGACAGGACCTTACTCTACAGTGGCGCAAACTGGTGAGCGCTAAAACGATAGACCTCATTGACTGTGGTGTCAAAATGTCTATTCCGTGGCACTGACCCTGGCGTCGGTGGTGGAGGTGGAAATGCGCAGGTGCTGGTCGCGCGCGCTGTAGTGCGCCACGAAGTGCGCGTCGGCCGCGGCGTGCTGGCCGCGCGCGTCCGCTAATTGCGCGCTCAGTCGCACGCCCGTGATGCTGTTCAGCACGTCGCGGTAGTTCGGGTCGCGCTCCAACTCTGTAAGGAGACGATGAGTTAAAGCGTCAGTTCGGGAGAGAGATAGAGTTTTCACCATCAATCCTTATACAGTGTGTCCGGGCTTGTAGTGATCAAACTTTAAGGGCGTAATCTATGGACAATTTTATCGATGAAAATACTTCAAATTTGGGGCCTGACCCATTTCTCGAAAAATTACATCGATTTAAGTTTTTAATTTTTAGTTTTCACCTTTTCCTTCAAAAACAAGTGAAAGCGTGGGTAGCTTAACATTAATAAGCAAATATTTTATATCACGCGATAGCCAATAAAATTATCTATTAGCAGAAGTAGAAAACAGATACAAGTTTCATACATTTTAAGGGAGTAAGAATGGATTTAATTAGAAAAAAACATGACTTTTTTCACTTCTTTTTCAGTTATTTTCCAACACAAGAAAAACCAGGTCGTTAAGGTATGTTTTATTTGCATTGTATTATTAGTATTTGAGCTATTCTACAAAACGAATGTAAATTTATTAGTCTACGTCTATTAGTTTCGACGTAATTGTTGAACAAAGATACCCCTTCCCAGCGGTTTCCATAGCGCACGCGACATGCGAAAATGCACTGCCTGAAAGAATCACACAACCTATTCCGATTACTATGGAAACCGCTGGGAAGGGGTATCTTTGTTCAACAATTACGTCGAAACTAATAGACGTAGACTAATAAATTTACATTCGTTTTGTAGAATAGCTCAAATACTAATAATACAATGCAAATAAAACATACCTTAACGACCTGGTTTTTCTTGTGTTGGAAAATAACTGAAAAAGAAGTGAAAAAAGTCATGTTTTTTTCTAATTAAATCCATTCTTACTCCCTTAAAATGTATGAAACTTGTATCTGTTTTCTACTTCTGCTAATAGATAATTTTATTGGCTATCGCATGATATAAAATTTTTGCTTATTAGTGTTAAGCTACCCACGCTTTCACTTGTTTTTGAAGGAAGAGGTGAAAACTAAAAATTAAAAACTTAAATCCTCGTAATTTTGCGAGAAATGGGTCAAGCCCCAAATTTGAAATATTTTCATCGATAAAATTGTCCATAGAATACGCCCTTAAAGTTTGATCACTACAAGCCCGGACACACTGTATAATTTTTAAGTGACCCCTATGGTAACACATAGCAGGCATTTTGTTTTCATAAGGGTCACTTGAAAATTAGGGATTAATGGTGAAACGGGCATCAGTCTCTTATCTCTGTTGTGACGCGAACCGCCAGCTTAAGAGCGCTTTCAATGAACACACAATAAAATAGAAAATATTTATTTGTCTCAAATGAACAACAGCCATGTTTTTGTCACAGTGTTACTTTGGTAGGGGCGCTGCAACTGCGTTTCTAAAGATTGTATGAATACTATTAGTAATGTTATAGCTTTAAGTACATAATGGATACAATAAAATATTGAGTAGCGCGACAACACAGTGCTGCCACTGCAGAGCTTCCTCACGCGTTTAATTTGTAGGCGCCCTAAGCAGTATATGTAACACTCTTCGACAAGATGGAGCGAAGGATGAATAAGGAATTCGAATCGCGTTCTAGCTGGAATAGATTGAAGTTAGGTTGACGTTGAGCAAGCAACACGACACGCTATCCAGCCAGCTACAGACGAACGTTATACGTGACTAATGCAAACAACCATATTCCTACATTTCTCCCTTATTTTCTCCAGTTTCATTTCCTTGATTGATTAGGTCAAAATTATAATTTTCTTACAAGACTTCCCCTGACAATTAGGCTGAGTTGAATCACCTAAGTTTGACCGTAACTATAACGATAACCGGTGTTATTTGTATGGAGTTTGACAGATTTTTGACGTTTGTCGAAGTTAAAATAAGCTGGTGCAACTCGGCCTTAGATAATATATTAGTCCATGTACTTACTGAGCAGCTTGTACAAGTCCAGTCGCAGATGCCATACAGCCTCGTGTCCCGCTACTAGCGTGGGGTACTGTGGCTCTACGTTGCCTCCGCGACCCTCGACTTGAAGATTCACCACTAGTGATACGCCGGCAGCTTGCCATGGAGGCAGCGGCGAGCCGTCGTGATATGACACCACCATCTGTGGAGGGAAATTAATTAAACTTATATTATGAAACGACACTTATATTTATTAAGGGTTAACCTAATGTAGACTAAGCGATCATCAACAAACAGCACTCGAGCAAGAAAGTTGGGCTTGTACATTTTGCTTTAGATATCGAGCTAAAACCAAAGAATACCCGTACACTGCAGCTGGCCTGTTCTAAAAAGGATGGACACTCAAAATACTAAGGCCTAAACTCCAAAGCGAAGATGTTTTGCAGCTAAGGTGTATCCACCGAAGTGATGCTGACATGCGTAGAGCTCAGAGTAGTGCAGCTTCGATTACGCCATAACCATTGCTCTGTAATGTTTATAACACTTGACATATTAAAACATTAATTTCTCGACTCCCCTTTGGTGGAGTGCAAATCGTAAACTCAAGCAAAGATTCGAGTCTCTGTAATAGGTGTTAGATCAAAAAATCAGTTCAGTGTGATCAGTTGTCGCTGCACTTTTTAAATTAAAGGTCTAGGAATTACAGTATGTAACGTTTATACTCACGTAGACATCAAAAGGCATGGACGGCTTGAAGACCTGCGGCGTGCCACCCAACACCGACACCTGCAGCGAGGAGTTGAAGATCCTCGCGATACTGTAGCCCTTGAAGACCTCATCCAGAAATGGGTCGCCTACTGACCCTCTGATGATCACCCTTGCTAAGGATTAGAGTGGTAGCTAAAACGGTTCCATGGGTATACTCACGTAGACATCAAAAGGCATAGACGGTTTGAAGACCTGGGGCGTGCCTCCCAGCACCGACACCTGCAGAGAGGAGTTGAATACCCTCGCGATACTGTAGCCCTCGATGACCTCGTCTAGGAACGGGTCGCCTACTGACCCTCTGATGATTACCCTTGCTAAGGAGTAGTACAAGTAGAGAACACGTTTCCACGTGCAGCTACAACAATGTTGCCTTGCGTATACTCACGTAGACATCAAAAGGCATGGACGGCTTGAAGACCTGCGGCGTGCCTCTCAAAACTGACACCTGCAGCGAGGAGTCGAATATCCTGGCGATACTGTAGCCCTCGATGACCTCGTCTAGGAACGGGTCGCCCACGGATGCTGAGATGATCACCCTTGCTAAGGATTGGAGTGGTAGCTAAAACGTATCCATGCGTATACTTACGTAGACATCAAAAGGCATAGACGGCTCGAAGACCTGCGGCGTGCCTCCTAACACTGACACTTGCAGCGAGGAGTTGAAGATCCTCGCGATACTGTAGCCCTCGATGACCTCATCCAGAAATGGGTCGCCTACTGACCCTCTGATGATCATCCTTGCTAAGAAGGAGTAGTAGAGAACACGTTTCCACGTGCAGCTACAACAACGTTGCCTTGCGTATACTCACGTAGACATCAAAAGGCATGGACGGCTTGAAGACCTGCGGCGTGCCTCTCAGCACCTACACCTGCAGCGAAGAGTTCAAGGTCCTCGCGATACTGTAGCCCTCGATGACCTCATCCAGAAATAGGTCACCCACTGACCCTCTGATGATTACCCTTGCTAAGAAGTAGTGGTAGCTAAAACGGTTCCATGGGTATACTCACGTAGACATCAAAAGGCATGGACGGCTTGAAGACCTGCGGCGTGCCTCCCAGCACCGACACCTGCAGCGAGGAGTTGAATATCCTGGCGATACTGTAGCCCTCGATGACCTCGTCTAGGAAATGGTCGCCCACAGACCCTCTGATGATCATCCTTGTAAGGATTGGAGTGGTAGCTACAATCTTGCCATGTGTATACTCACGTAGACATCAAAAGGCATGGACGGCTTGAAGACCTGCGGCGTGCCTCCCAAAACTGACACCTGCAGCGAGGAGTTGAAGATCCTCGCGATGCTGTAGCCCTCGATGACCTCATCCAGGAAAGGGTCGCCCACAGATGCTGTGATGATGACCTCCACGCCGTCAAGGTCTGGTACTAGCTGCGCCAGCTCCGACATTGGGTATTTGAAGTCGTAGGTGCCGTTGAACTGTAAGAAAAATATTATTTAACATGCGTGTTTGTTTCGTATATCGGGGTCGAGAAATGAGTTCGAAGGCACATATCACATAACAAAACCAAGTATAGTCTTCAAACACATCGAAAGATACAACAATACTTGTGGTTACAATCAAAATGTCTATGGGATTGCGTTATAAACTCTAAGAGATCGTTGGCGCGCGTCGCGGCCATGGGCGGACTGACAATAAGGTCGAGTTTTGCAAACCACAAAACCGCGGCGACCTTTTGAAGGGCCGTTATACATGTGATTACAACTATAGTCTGGTCCGTGAGCACGTAGAATTTTGTCCAATGACCCCAAGCTACCCATCCTTATCGCTCGCGCGTAATTAATTATGTTGCTATCGCGCTCGCACACTCACTGCGGCTGCCAGTCGCACAGTCGCGACAGCAATATACCTAATTACGCGCGAGCGATAAGGAAGCTAAGGGTCATTGGACAAAATTCTACGTGCTCACGGACCGGGCTTTACATGGTTGTTTATTTACTAACTAAATACGTACTTTTGAAGGAACCCTAACCCCTCTGGTAAGCGTAGGGAGTGTACAATTCGAATAAAAAGGCTTCTTTATAGATTAAAAATAAAGACCTTGGTGCACCCGTTGTTTAATATCCAGCGCGGTTGTGATAAAAGTTTAAACTGGTAACACATTAACTTTATAAATTCTTAGCATGCTCGCCTGGATGGAACAAAGACATACACAAGGGCAGTGAATGGACGAGCATAACCTCTACGCTTAGAAATATGCTTTGGATAAGAGTTATGGCTAACTGTGGACTGACTTAGGCTGATGAGTGATGATGGTACATAAATTAAGGACAAACTGTTGGAAAATCTGAAAATGATAAAGTGAAATTGATCAACAGGAGTACTCACAAATCTCAAGTAAGGCAGCTGATCATAAGGTGTGTTGTAGTATCCGCTGTACGATGAAGTGCTGGTCTGATAGTTATTGTAGTCCGGGTTGTTCTGGTTGATGTACTGCAGTGGGTCTGGTTTTGTCATCCAGAATGGGTATTTTTCATCCTGGGGAAATAAAGACAGTTTGTTGGAAATAAACAGTAGTAGCAGTGAGAAGTAAGTAGTTAATGACAATAAGTAGTGTCTAACTGAACTTGACACTTCGCCTTCGTTCTACTATTATTTTACCAAAATAAGATGTATAGCTGACCCACGCTGAACTGTCCCACCAAACTCAATGACAGGGGGGCGCTACCATCGTTCAACTATATGGTTTCCAACATGGCCAAAATCGGAAGCAGCGATACGGTATTGACGGTGGCGCCCCACTGTCAATGACAGTTCAGTATTTTGGAACTATAAACCTGTGATGGCGGTTTATTTACTTATTTATATTAGGAAGACGAGTAAGCCTAGGATGCGCGCCGCGATAAGTGGTTATCGCGCCATTATATCGATTTTGCTCATACTTTTTGACGTCTTATCGATGAATAAGAGTATAATTATTACGGCGCGCATCTTAGCCCGAGAGGGTTTATCTTGGGCACGAATCAACCTCGCTTGAACGCTACCAACAAGCTTAGACCTAACAGATACTCACAAAATTGAACATCCTCGTCTTGACCTGCTGCAGGTCGTAGACCCAGTCGGGCTGGTCGATCTGGTTGTGCTGGCCGGGCAGCACTCGCCGCTCGACAGTGGCCCGTAGTATCGTAAGGCTGGTAGCCCTAGCTTGAACACTATAACAAGCTACAGATACTCACGAAGTTGAACATCCTCGTCTTGACCTGCTGCAGGTCGTAGACCCAATCTGGTTGGGCTGGCCGGGCAGCACTCGCCGCTCGACAGTGGCCCGTAGTAGTCGTTAGGCTGGTAGCCCTCGCTTAAACACTACTAACAAGCTACAGACACTCACGAAGTTGAACATCCTCGTCTTGACCTGCTGCAGGTCGTAGACCCAATCTGGCTGGTCGATCTGGTTGGGCTGGCCGGGCAGCACGCGGCGCTCGACCGCGCGTCCGTACTCGTCCATCGGCCCGTAGTAGTCGTACGGCTGGTAGCCCGACTCGTTGTACAGGTACGGGTTGTAGTTTGGACGGACTGGATAAAATAGAAAAGATTAATGCTTTGTGCGTGTGAGCGTTTGAGTGTGTAACAGCATTCTGAGGACCCTGGCGGACAGATACACATCGCCGCTATGGAAGTGTCTTGTGCAGAGACTGATCACGGGGCCTTATCCACCCCCATGATGGTCCGTCTCTGCACAGGGTACAAGTTTTTGAATTTGTTATTGTTTGTGTGTTTTTATTTTCGAACCCGTTTAATATGGACTTTTAAAATTGTCTGAAATAAAGAATATTTATTTATTTGTGATTAAAAAAGAAACGAAACAGCAGAGTAACACCGGTTTAGCACTAAAACAGCACAGTAAGAACAGTTCCGCACTACGTCCGATTATAATGCGTTTTGAATCCGTGAAAACAATACGCACTAGATCCGATATCTGTCATCCGATTTCTTTAGTAGTTTTCTAGGTCCGTATCCAGTCCTACGCGCTGAAATTACCCGACTTAATCAAGAAATACAGGACAGAGACCAGTGGGCGAGAGCAAATAACGTGGAAGTCCGTGGTATTCCCCTACGAAAAAATGAAAATCTGTACGAAATTATTCAACAGATCGGAAGATTGTGTGAATTCACGTGTAATAAAGAATCCATTAACTACATTGCACGCATACCTACTAGAGCAACAAACTCTGAAAAACCGATCATTGTGGCATTCAACAGTCGGTATTTAAAAGAGGAATTCGTAGCTTTGGCACGAAAGTGTAATGAACTAACACTATCGAAATTGGGATTCACCACCTCTGGAAAGTTCTATGTCAATGACCATCTCACGCCATACAATAAAATACTGCTAAGCAAAGCTAAAAAGTTGGCTAAGGAAAAAAACTTCCAGTATATCTGGGTAAAACATTGCAAAATAATGGCCAGGAAGTCGGACACATCACCAATTTTTCAAATAAAATCCGAAAAGGATTTGTCAAAAATATAATTATTTATTATTGCACTTTAAAATTGAAAATATTTATCTACAACTTAATTTTATTCAAAATGTTTATTTACAACTTTTCTGCAAGCAGTTTGAGAACCACATCCATAACCGGAACTTATTCAAAACCAGTTTATCGCACGAACACTGTCGGAGTCGTCAGCCGGTTAAGACACGTAAGTTTGCACTTATCCGCCCAACTTTCGGCCGCTTCCGCATGGATCTGCGGCGACTTTCGGGTCATTATTGAGTGCGCGCGCACTGCTTATGGGCGATATTTGCCTACGGAACGTCGCAACTATGACTGCGTAGCGTCTTTTGCTTTGCTTACGATGTTTTGCATTTGTACCTTATTTTTAAATTATTACAATTTACATCGGCAGTTATTTTTAGCGATTTGCTTTATTTGCTATGCATTTGAGTGGGTCAGTTACAATTATGTAATTCGTAACTGTGATTATATTGTGGATAATTCGGAATTTATATTTATTTTGTTTGTATATGGCTTTTATGCTTTTAGCTTTAGAGATGGCAAACCTTAGTGTATATTATCAGAATGCTCGAGGGCTACGCACAAAAACGCATACTTTTAAACGTAATTTACACTTGAATCAATATCACGTCGTTTCATTGACCGAGACTTGGTTGATAGATGGTATTAATGATAGCGAACTTTTTGACGATAGATACCTTGTTTATCGGCGTGATAGAAATTACCTACGTACCCAGGAAAAGTATGGTGGGGGTGTACTGTTGGCCGTTCGTCGTGATATAATGGCCGTTGGACGTCCGGAGTGGTCATCCTCAGCAGAAGATATATGGCTTACCGTTACATATAGACATAATAAAAATACCACTAAAATACATTTTTGTACTCTTTACTTATGTAAAGAAAATAATGGTTTTAACTTTAACACGCAGCTACATAATTTCGCGGAAAACCTGTCTTCTATTGTGAACTCATGTCCTAACGATGTTTTTGTTATAACGGGAGACTTTAACTTAAGTAATATTGACTGGCACAGTGACGGAGATAACCTCCAGCCTACTGGTATTCTAGGGGAAGCGCAGACATATTTTTTTGATACACTGGCCGAATGTAATTTAAACCAATTTAATTTGTGCCGCAATGCCAACCATAGATTACTAGATTTAGTCCTGAGTAACTCTAATTTATCTGTGTGCGCGTGTGACGACCCGTTGGTCCCTGAAGATACACACCATAAATCTCTCGTTATTGAATTGAGTTTTGGTGGTATTGAGTGTCTCAAAACAAAAACTAGGCGCAAATACCTCTATCGATTAGCGGATTATGGGAAAATTAACTCGTCTTTAGATGAAATCAACTGGGAAGACTGTTTAAACGGCACATCATTAGAGAATGCTGTGCATTATTTTTATAATATCTTGTATGATCTAAGAGATAGACATATACCACATAAACTAGTTTCCCCGTCTAAGTTTCCAGTGTGGTACAACTCAGCACTAAAAAAGGTTCTCAAAGAGAAATATAAATATCATAGAAAATATCGCACATATGGAAACATTTCGGACTACGATACATTCTCCTTACTACGTAAGAGAGCCAAAGCACTAGAGGAAGATTGTTACATAGCGTATTTGAAGACCTCAGAAGAGTCCATTATTGAAAACCCTAAAATGTTTTGGTCCTTCATCAAATCAAATAAGCAGGGCGCTAATTCACTTCCGGCTAATTTGGAATATGAGGGTCAATCAAGTGACTCTGGAGAGGAGATTTGTGAGCTTTTCGCTTCTTACTTTAAATCCACCTTCCTTCCACCCTCTAGCAATATTGCACCAAAACATTCTAACGTAAATACTTCAAATCATACCCATTCCATTGGTGATATAGAAATTAACGCCGATAGTTTAAATACTTTACTGAAATCTCTCGACCTTACCAAGGGTGCAGGGCCGGATCTTATAGAGCCAACATTTATTGTGAACTGTTCGAAAGGTCTTGCGAGGCCGCTCGCAATACTTTTTAAGCGTTCTGTAACGGAAGGTATCGTCCCTGTTCTATGGAAGTCTGCATTTATAACTCCAATACATAAAAGCGGTAACAAGTGCCTGGTAAACAATTATAGGCCTATATCGAAATTGTGCCTGTTCGCCAAAGTCTTTGAGCGTATCGTATATACGCAGGTTTATGATAGCCTGTCTAGTATTTTCATCCCTGAACAACATGGATTCTTAAAAAATCGGTCAACCACATCCAACTTAATATTATTTACCGAATTTGTAACTTCAGGCATGGATGCAGGGGGGGAAGTTCACGCTATATTCACTGATTATTGCAAAGCCTTTGATCGAATAGACCATTCATTGCTTCTACAGAAACTACTGTCAGCAGGAATTCATGGAAATCTGTTTAGGTGGTTCTCTTCTTACATAGAAAATCGTACACAGGCCGTAGCAGTGAATGGTTACTGTTCAAAATGGTGTACTGTGCCTTCTGGTGTGCCCCAGGGTTCACTGCTTGGCCCTCTACTGTTTAATATTTTCATAAATGATATATCTTGCTGTTTTTTACATTCAAGTTTCTTATTATATGCAGACGATATGAAAATATATAAACAAATACAAAACACAAATGACTGCCAGAAACTGCAGGATGATCTCCAAAGATTTGAGGAATATTGCAAGCTAAATAAACTAGATCTAAATATTTCTAAATGTCATAGTATATGCTTTAGTCGTAAATGTAATGTGACGCACTACTTGTACACATTAAAAGGGACAGGGCTTAAGAATCTCACCCAAGTTCGGGACCTCGGCGTAATACATGACTCCAAATTAACTTATGAGCTGCACGTTGATAGTGTAGTTAAGAGAGCCACTAGGACCTTGGGCTTTATCATGCGTTCTTGTTCTCAATTCCAAAGTGTAAAAGTAGCAAAGGTGTTATATTGCTCATATGTGCGTAGCATCCTCGAGTATTGTTCACAGATTTGGAATCCGCAATATAATATTTACATTAACAGGCTGGAGTGCGTCCAACGGAAATTTATGAGATACTTACAGTACAAGAGCAAGACTTACATTGATAATTACATAGGGAGGTGTAGCAGACATCACATATTACCGCTACAAGATAGACGCAAAATAGCAGACATCATTTTTCTATTAAAAGTAGCCCAATGTAAGATCGATTCCCCACACCTCCTTTCTTTAATAAATCTACGTGCTCCTAGCAGGACTTTAAGACGACCCATTACTCTTTCTGTTCCTCATAGTAATAGCAATTACAGGAAGAACTCATTTTTTATTCGAGCTGCTAATGTCTTTAACCTTATGGCTGGCGATTCCGATATTGATTTATTCAATTCCAGCATAAATAGTGTTAAACGAAATCTCTTCAAAGACTGGTTTGATGTACATTCTTGAAAGGTGCTTTTTTTTGTATTAAGCTTTAATTTAATTAGTAGTAGGTAACTCTGGCTTGGTAACTTCTTTTCTATTTTTTTATTGATAAACAAGCATTACTCAGGCTCTAAATGTGAAAACATGTTAATGGTTATAAGTTTTCTAAAATGTTAGTCTACATAGTTTCAACACTGTATTGTTTTCCTTGTAAAATAAAAATAAAATAAAATAAATAAAGTATTTCGATGAACTCGGCCCGACTCGTTGTTCAGGTACGGGTTGTAGTTTAGACGGACTGGATTGAGAATAGAAAAGATTAATGATTTGTGAAAAAAAAAAGAAACGAAACAGCAGAGTAAGACCGGTTTAGCACTAAAACAGCACAGTAAGAACAGTTCCGCACTACGTCCGATTAGAATGCGTTTTCAATCCCTGAAAACAATACCAGAGTAAATACAAATGAGTAGGTCATCAAACCGCGCTCGGTGCGTTTCTATGAAGATGACCTACTGTATTTACTCTGACAATACGCACTAGATCCGATATCTGTCATCCGATTTCTTTATTAGTTTTCTAGGTCCGTATTTTGACGAACTCGGATCGGACGAAGTGCGAAAAAGCTTTCTAAGAAACAAAACATCTACTTGTGGCGCAGTCGGGTAAAAAGTAGCAGTATCAACACATTTGTGTCCCAAAACTGATTTTCAGCACAATTTCGTATCGTGTCGTCATAACTATGACGTCAGACCTCACCTCTAGTGTAGGAGGAGCCCAGGCCCAGCGGCGGGCCGAACTGGCCGCGGTTGTTGAACTGGCCGCGGTCGTAGTAGCGCGGCCGGTAGCGCGGGATGGGCCGCACGTGGCCTCGAGCGTCACACCTCACCTCTAGTGTAGGAGGAGCCCAGGCCCAGCGGCGGGCCGAACTGGCCGCGGTTGTTGAACTGGCCGCGGTCGTAGTAGCGCGGCCGGTAGCGCGGGATGGGCCGCACGTGGCCTCGAGCGTCACACCTCACCTCTAGTGTAGGAGGAGCCNCCCTCTACTGTTTAATATTTTCATAAATGATATATCTTGCTGTTTTTTACATTCAAGTTTCTTATTATATGCAGACGATATGAAAATATATAAACAAATACAAAACACAAATGACTGCCAGAAACTGCAGGATGATCTCCAAAGATTTGAGGAATATTGCAAGCTAAATAAACTAGATCTAAATATTTCTAAATGTCATAGTATATGCTTTAGTCGTAAATGTAATGTGACGCACTACTTGTACACATTAAAAGGGACAGGGCTTAAGAATCTCACCCAAGTTCGGGACCTCGGCGTAATACATGACTCCAAATTAACTTATGAGCTGCACGTTGATAGTGTAGTTAAGAGAGCCACTAGGACCTTGGGCTTTATCATGCGTTCTTGTTCTCAATTCCAAAGTGTAAAAGTAGCAAAGGTGTTATATTGCTCATATGTGCGTAGCATCCTCGAGTATTGTTCACAGATTTGGAATCCGCAATATAATATTTACATTAACAGGCTGGAGTGCGTCCAACGGAAATTTATGAGATACTTACAGTACAAGAGCAAGACTTACATTGATAATTACATAGGGAGGTGTAGCAGACATCACATACCTCACCTCTAGTGTAGGAGGAGCCCAGGCCCAGCGGCGGGCCGAACTGGCCGCGGTTGTTGAACTGGCCGCGGTCGTAGTAGCGCGGCCGGTAGCGCGGGATGGGCCGCACGTGGCCTCGAGCGTCACACCTCACCTCTAGTGTAGGAGGAGCCCAGGCCCAGCGGCGGGCCGAACTGGCCGCGGTTGTTGAACTGGCCGCGGTCGTAGTAGCGCGGCCGGTAGCGCGGGATGGGCCGCACGTGGCCTCGAGCGTCACACCTCACCTCTAGTGTAGGAGGAGCCCAGGCCCAGCGGCGGGCCGAACTGGCCGCGGTTGTTGAACTGGCCGCGGTCGTAGTAGCGCGGCCGGTAGCGCGGGATGGGCCGCACGTGGCCTCGAGCGTCACACCTCACCTCTAGTGTAGGAGGAGCCCAGGCCCAGCGGCGGGCCGAACTGGCCGCGGTTGTTGAACTGGCCGCGGTCGTAGTAGCGCGGCCGGTAGCGCGGGATGGGCCGCACGTGGCCTCGAGCGTCACACCTCACCTCTAGTGTAGGAGGAGCCCAGGCCCAGCGGCGGGCCGAACTGGCCGCGGTTGTTGAACTGGCCGCGGTCGTAGTAGCGCGGCCGGTAGCGCGGGATGGGCCGCACGTGGCCTCGAGCGTCACACCTCACCTCTAGTGTAGGAGGAGCCCAGGCCCAGCGGCGGGCCGAACTGGCCGCGGTTGTTGAACTGGCCGCGGTCGTAGTAGCGCGGCCGGTAGCGCGGGATGGGCCGCACCGTGGCCTTCAGCGTGAGGTTGCCGCGGACGGGCGCGCCCGACGTGTAGTTGGCCATGATACGCCCGTGGATGAACGGGTCCGTGTTGAAGAAGAACGCTGGCATTGTTACGTTTACCTGTAGGGAAAATTGCGGTTTAATAACTTAACAATATCTCTAAAACTTGCCACTGAATGTGGGCGCTCGCACTGTGAGCCTGCCTCGGCCGCGCGTATAAAGCCTGGTCCGTGAGCAAATTCAAATTCAAATTATTTATTTGCTCAAAAAATAGGGTAAATACATAAGTGGTGTTGGTATTTTATAAAAAGTGCATTCCTATTTAGCTAATGTCAGTTAGCACGTAGAATCCCGTCCAATGACCCCAAGCTACCCATCCTTATCGCTCGCGCGTAATTATATTGCTGTCGCGACTGTGCGACGCGCGCCCGCAGTGAGTGTGCGAGCGCGACAGCAACATAATTACGTGCGAGCGTTGGAGTCATTGGACGGGATTCTACGTGCTCACGGACCAGGCTTTAGAAAGAAATCCGTCGCATGCGTCCGCGACACACTGTGTTGCTCATACAGACTGGCGTACGTGCGTTCGCGCAAGTTTTAGCGTATGCCCTAAGTGACCTGTTGGTCTGAAAAATTTTATGGAATTATAGTATGTGTTCTCCATGATTCACTAGCAGCAAGTATGGCCGAATATATTGGAAATATTTTTATTATGTACCACTGTAGAAAAAAGGTAGGGTTAAAATTACATTATGATTTTGGGATACAGCAAATTATCTCTAAAGGGAATAATTACACTCTATAGTCGTACCTCATAGCGCGTCTGATAGTACTCTTCCACTAGGAACTGTGTTTCTTCCGTTTGTCCCAACGCTTCCACCTTGATGGTCCACATGCCGAAGAGAGGCTGGTCCGACAACTGGTACTGCAGACTGACTGTACCGAAGTTACTCTGTGGACAAATAGTGTTAATGTTAAAGACGTTAACATTTTAAATTCCTCACTTTAGTTCGTTCGTTTCAGCCGAAAGACGTCCACTGCTGGACAAGCAAAGGTCTTTCTTTTGTCCTTGGGGGGCAAGGATTAACACAAAGACCGGTCCTGCGCGGCTCGCATCCAGGCGCCTCCTGCGACCTTCACCAGATCGCCGGTCCACCTAGTGGGAGGCCTGTCCACGCTACGTCTTCCTCACTTTAGTTAGATAAGGCTAAGTTGCACCATCTTACTTTAACTATAGCAAATGTCAAAATTCTGTCAAACTCCATACAAAAAAACACCGCTTATCGTTATCATTGCGGTTAAAGTTAGGTGGTGCAACTCAGCCTAAGAATGTACATGTTCAGATTAACGCAGTTTTTATAATGTCCCGCAATTTTGCACTTTTTGTACATAATTTAAGGTACATTTTCAGGAAGTTTTCACTATATGTACGACACTTCAGTCATTGATCCTAACATCATATTTCACAATGCACTATCTGATGCATAGTGATCACTGTTATCAGATGTTTTATGGCAATGTTCTCGTATTGTATCGCCACAGACGAACGTAACACCAAACCATGTTTCCATTTTATGGACAACGTTGCAATAATGACTTTTTACTCAGCTACAAAACTGGAAAATAACATGAATACCTGTATTTATACAGTATTGTCTGTTAGATTATGAACTTACCTGTCTAGAAAGCCATCTTTTCATAATGTGCCCATTGGGGTCTAGAATATAAACGTCGATGGCTCGGCCGAAAGCTTTCAACTCTGTGTTTATGGGTATGGCGCGGAATCGGACTGAAACGAAATGATTACCATGAAGTTATTATTTTGTTACAGTATGATAATTTCACTTCTATGTATTTCTCTATTTTTTACTGGATTATAGGGGCCGTTCAAGTATTACGTAAGCACCAAGGGGGGTGGGGGGGTCTCTGTTTCGCTTATTTTGATGACATGGGGGGTAGGGGGGTCTAGATGATGATTACGTCATCGTTAGTTATTTACGTTTTTTCGGGATTCCCGCAAATAATACATATGCGTAGGCACTCGCTTTGAGAACTGATTAGGGGAATTACCGCACATTAGGGAAATTACCGTGCGCTATTTACTTGTCTAATAATTAACTCTCGTGCCGACATTGCCCATTGAAATTTGAGAGTCCTAGTCCGCATAAAATATTATTATTATACGCGAGGCCGGCCTCCCGCGCTCGTGTTTTGTTTGGATACTAAACGTATTGTAAGCATTGAAAGTTATCATTTGTGTTTATGTTGATGCATAATTGATGCAATTATGTTTGTTATGTTCTTTTTTTCTGATTATATTTTTTTGTTCCTACTTTATGTGTATCAGTTAAACCTAATATTTTCATGAATTTTCCTATTTGAAAAATGACAATATAAAAACATTTATAACAAAATGTTTACGTAAGCATAGGGGGAGGGGGTAAGTGCTTTGCTTACTTTTGANGATACTAAACGTATTGTAAGCATTGAAAGTTATCATTTGTGTTTATGTTGATGCATAATTGATGCAATTATGTTTGTTATGTTCTTTTTTTCTGATTATATTTTTTTGTTCCTACTTTATGTGTATCAGTTAAACCTAATATTTTCATGAATTTTCCTATTTGAAAAATGACAATATAAAAACATTTATAACAAAATGTTTACGTAAGCATAGGGGGAGGGGGTAAGTGCTTTGCTTACTTTTGATGACAAGGGGGGCGGGGGGGTAAAAAATGGTAAGAAATCTGCTTACGTAATACTTGAACGGCCCCATAGTAATAAATATGTAGCCATTATGGCTTTGAAATTAATGAAGTACCTTAAGTGAATCAAAGGGGATCACAGATTTATAATTAATAAAATCAAAACCTTGTTGAAACCTAGTATTTATTCACCTGTTTGTCCCTGCATATAGACTGGTTTGTCCATCTGAATGAAAATGGTCATGAACCGCCTTGAGAACATAAGCTGGGTCTCATTCACAAAGGCTCTGCCACCAAACGGATTATCCAGGTATAAGCCTTCCACTCTCAATTTATAGTCTCCTGGTACTGAAGTAGCTGGGATCTAAAATGTAATAAAAACTATTCAATATTGCATGAAGTTGAATTCTCAATTTGGGTTTTTCTTTTACTTTATACATTAAACTTTCATGTTGCATTTTTACTATAAATATCACTATAGCAGGATTTGGGAACAATTTCTTTTACTTTGCTATGCAATGTGATAAGCCTTCATTTACAACAAATGTTTGGCAATCTAGTTAAGTAATTAACATTTAAATTAAAGTAGTATTTTTCCTTAGTTCCTTATTTTGGTGTTTTTTTAATTTTAAACACTATAGAAGACATACAAAAGCTGGACTTCATGCTAAATGCATTCTCCGCCTTACTATCATGTTCATTAATTCATGCCATGACTTACTCTCATATTCAATATTTCCGGCACACCCTCTTTGACCCTCTGGATTACGTCAGCAATCTCCACTCCGTCTCTGGCGATGGATGCACGGACCGTCATCTGCAAGCGTGCCTGCAGAATGTTGGCGGAGATCTTGTAGATCTGGCCAGGCCTGACCATTCGAGATGCTACTATGAAGTATGTCCTGAAAGAAATATGGTTGATTTAGTAAATAAAAACTAGGTGCAGAAGGGAAATTAAGATCTCCAGTAGAGTTAAGAATTGTTATCATCATTATATCAAATCCTTTATCTAAGTTTACATTAAACTGTAATTTTTTTTTATGAAATCAGTATTACATAGCTTGTTTTGGAAGAAAACTAACCCTTCCTAATGAAAATGGTGTTAACAAACTTGATTTCTTTGTACAAATATGTGTGTTACTGTATGTTATCAAGTATTTAAAAATTCTTATAAGAATAACTTACGCTTCATTGATGATGACACTGTCCTGTTCCAAGGGAGGACTTTTATATGAGGTGCTGTAAGTCCTGCCCGTGTCCCAAGAAGGTCTAGGAGTATTATCCTGGCTGAATGTGTTCTGATTAGTGTACGCTGGATCATTTCTAGTGTCGTACCTTTGGTTAGGATCATTCTTATTGTCATACCTCTGATTTGGATCATACACGTTCTGATTATTATTGTACTGGTTCCTATTTTGGTACCTTCTGTTCGGGTCATATGGGTTGTCATATCTAGGGTCATTCTGACCACTTAGGTAGTCATTTGATATTGTTGGGTTGGGCTGGTTCACGTCAGGATTGTACGTGGGGTTGTAGTCTTGCGCCGTACATTGTAATATCAATAAACTTATACAAATAAAGTCGAGATTCATTTTTCAGTCTTGGATTTCAGATGCCTGTAACATCACAATGAGGTCAGATGGTTTCTGTAATATTAAAATACTAAAAGAAATACAACGCAGTCGCAATTAATACTTAGTAGCGTAAACCGAAAACATGAAAGGAAACTTATACCTTTGAATAGGAAATCATCAGAGTAAAAAGTTAACTCAAGTTTCAAATTACGTTCAGTCGTTACCTAACGTAAACAACAAAGTGTAACTTGACAAACACATTTTTATGCCCCATTCATGTTTCAAATTGATAACTTAAACAAAACACGATATCAAAAAGGGGTAAAGGGGTTAATTATCACTAATTTTAATTTAATAATAAACCTAACAATAACTTAACCTGAAGTTAACGCCCATGGAAACGCCTCGTTACACGAATTTTGCGGCACCAAAAACATTAATTTACACAAAAACACTTCACTTTGTAAAAACTAAAGCTATAGTTTGATTTACGAAAGGAATTTCATTGTAAAATAAGATAAATCGAATCAAATAAACAAGAACGTTAACGCCATTCTATTACTCACTTCATTCGGAAAGCTTTTTTGCGCAGCCGCACCACGCCCGGTAACATTAGTGTTGTACAAAAACCGGTTTTGTAAAACAAAATAATCGAGTCCTTTGAATTCGATTATTGAAACGATTGTGACAATTCAATGATTCGTGTAACTACGTGACAGTCACGTGATACTTACTGTGATTTTTTTTGTTCTGTGACTTACGAAAAGTTCCGTTCCGTACTTCCGTTTCCTGTAATCTGCTGCTGAGCTGGGCAGCCGACTTCTCCTATCCCAATAGTGGGGAGCGGAACAGTTGTATCTTTCTTTTATTTAAAAATGCTTTTTTACTTTTATCTCCAATGTCCACCATTGAGACTAACCTCATTTCTTCTCCGGAGAGATTTCCAGTAGTTTCCAGATAAATACAAGTTAATTTCCAAATTGCTAAGACATTCTGCATGAATTACCTTTCACATCAATCTATATAAAAAAAAGTTGTCGCTAGGTGGTAATCGCCACCTGTTAGTCCCAACCACCACCCCGGTGACAAGCTCGAAAGGGGTAGATGGGAATTGGCAGCCACAATTCATTTTTAGTTAGTAATTCATGTAAAGTAGTAGTGTGATCCTATAGTATGTAGGTGATAGTTATGCATGTGTGGTGTGCTTACTAAAAATACAGATTCATTAAATAGGTAATAATCAATCGAAACTGATCTTATTAATGTTCGGGCTGATAATCACAACAAAAGTAGGAATTGAACCCACTTAAGACCAAGTTTGAGGCCCAGTTTCCATCAAGCGAGGAACTAATATTTTTATGTAACAAAAATTTACCTATTGCCACTTTTCTTTTAAGTACCTTCAAAGGAGTCATGTTTTCTTTCATCTGTTTCATAGTGCAGCAGCGGAGATGAAAGAGTGTAGCTGGACAAGCGTTTAAGTTAAAATAATTTCATCTTTGAAATTCCCATTTTCCCCCATTCGCAAGAAGTCTTCGGGGGAAGATGGGACATGCTATGACAACTAGATGTGGCGACTTGAAGCAGCACCAACTCCTCGTTCTAGTCCTATCCACTACCATTTGTGGCAATATCCTGCCAGCAAACCTAGTCTCCATTCTTTTACGCATCATTGCATTGCTGGATACTGGGCCAAAGCCAATCACCACATCAAATTCGTCTTAGAGCGCCTTCACATTTCGGTGACTTTCATACAGCGGCATTTTTAATGTGAAATCGCTGCAGTGGCTGCGGCTGCCGCACAACTTGCGACCCAATGTGAAGGCGCATCATACATCCAATTTAGGTTCGTGGAAAGTTTTTTAGGTGTGGTAATAGGATAGGTATGCCCTCTTGTTCTGTCAGTTGTCTGATATTTTTGTTGATTGTTCATTTGGGAGACCAAATAGCTTGTGTTTCAGCGGATAAGTATTGTATAAGGGTGAAAATAAATAAATGTGTAAAGGGCAAAATGGAAACTTGAAAATAATAAGGCAAGATTTTTATTATCTCCCACTGAGAAGCCAAGTAACTTTATACATTCAAATGTACTGAACACAGGCACATTGATAGGGATAACAAAATAAAAAATATTCTGATTGATGAAATTCTAATTAACCACTGAATTCTCCACAAGTTAGCAGGACCTCATAAACAAAGGAATTGATCAATAAAATAAATAAATCATCAGATAGTGAAAAGATGAAGATTTGACTCGTCAGACCGCAAACGATCGCACAAGAACCAACTTAAACTGTAACGAGACGAACAAGAGAGTCCAGTAGGATTGGGTACTCCGGGGCCTCCTCTTCCAGTCAAAACGCATGGTACGCCAGCATCCAATTTATCTTTTGACAAAAAAATCTGTACAAAATATATTAAATATATACTCTGTAATGCTAAAAACTGTAACGCTACCTCATCAATAGTTCAATCATGATTATTAAATGATTTAAAAACACAATAACTCGTTCACCGTGCAGAACAACATTAACCTATCGCGAGCGGCGCCCGCGCGGCGGGAGACCTATTTACAAGTCAACATTTTAAAAATCATACTCCTCATTCATCGAGAGTACACTGCGTCTGATTTAATTCCGTTGCATAAATTTCATACAGTCATGTGGTCTTACGATCTAGTCGCTTTATCGCGTCCTTTGCTTATCGTCCGTGCGTGGCATCATAATATACATAGTTTTTGTTTATATGTGTGAGTGGGGGTCGGAGGCGTGTGTTAGTTCCGCTCCGACTCGTCGCAATCGCGGGAGATGTGTCCGGGCTTGCCGCAGACGTAGCAGGTCTTGGTGCCGTCGGGGCAGTTGCGCGAGATGTGTCCGGCCTTGTTGCAGTTGTAGCAGGTCTGGCCGGAGCTGTCGCGCCCGCCCTCGGGGCAGTTCCGCGCGATGTGACCGGTTTTGTTGCAGTTGTAGCACGACGGCTCGTCGGGACTCTGCGCGCACTCGCGCGCTATGTGTCCCGTGCCGTTACATCTGGAAATGAGGGTTCCACTGTTAGTCACATGCCGAAACGGGGTGAACAAGGCAGACGTGTCTTATTTGCTTAGACCCTACAGCCGAAGTATTCAGGTGAAGGTTCTCAACCCTACCTGTTGTATGCGTACCATACATAAAATAACCCAGCCGTAATGACAAACAAGTCGCAGGTTCTCGCAATTGAACCAAACTCCCTATCAGAAATAACGGATGGCATTGGCACACACTTTTACACGTTTCTTTTGCATCTTTATGCATGATATATACCGTTATCTTTATGGCCATTACCTTGGCAAATGGCATAAAGTTACACATGTTCATGAATTTTGAGGCGAATAAGGGCAGAGTTATGCATTTTACATTTACGCTATATCTATCATAATAATATGTCAGATCTTAGGTACGCGTCTAAGTTCAGGGTCAAGGTCGGTCCTCGAGGTTCTGTCGAAGATTCGATCGGCATGTGTGGCGTCCACCGGCCTTGGGAATCAAGGTCAAAATTAAATACAGCGAAAACTACACCCTTAATTGGATAGTTGAGTAAAAAAACGACGCCACTGTAATAGACTAGCCTGGAAAAGTTTCAGAAAACATACCTATAAAAAACTATTAATATGTGTTTCGTGCGTTTACAGAATAATAAAATAATATTATCTACATTTATTAAAAAGAACACGGTATTTATTTTAAACTAGCTAAAAAAATACTTATTCCCAATTGTCCTCACTGGGGACGATCCTGGTGGGGGCAACTGGGAATAACCTGTTCATTTGGGCCCTCCTAACCTTCAACGATATGGCGAAATCAAAACCCCTTCTCAAATAGATTAATTTTGCGTGATTCCAATTATTTTGGATTAACATCTGGCTAAATTTCTGCAGATCACTTTATAAGCTATGAATATTAATTAATTAATTAACACGATTTCACTTAGGAAATTTTCTTTTAAACAATTGTCGTCAATTTCAGACCGTAAAACTCGGAATAACAGAAAACGTGGATGTAGTTTACAAAATAGTGCTTTCTGGCCTATCTTACAGGCCTTGTAAATTAAAAGTCGCGGGAAATAAGGAAAGCGGCGCAGGACCTGCCATTGGGGAAATCCTTGGGCCCTAAGTAGGCTGTTCCCAGTAGTGGAAGTCTTTTGGCTGAAACGACGACAGTGCATAGAAAGCTAGTCATTTGACATAAATGGCTTAGGGTAAGATGGTTATTTTTCTATTCTATTTTAAATAGAAGAGACCCTGTAGCAGTCAGCATCCTCTTTGCAGTAAGATTTAGGAGTACAGGTAATCTAAATCTATAATAAAAAATGAGAAAAACTGGCATCTGGCAGCATTTCCTTTCCTTAAGGCTGAGCCGCAAACGACGCATCGCAGCAAAGTGTCGCAAGGAGGCACTGCAGAGTATCGTTGCATAGTGACGTGTAGCGCAGTGCCGCACCGTTCAAACGCCGTCCGCCCTTTAACTAACGCTATAATAGTAAAGTAAGAGAACCTGTAGCAACGGTCAGCTTCCTCCTTGCAGTCCCGCGCGAAGTGCCCGGTGCGGTTGCACTTGAAGCACTTTTCGCGTTGGCGGTTGAAGCCGGAGTCGCCACGCGGGGCCACGCCGCCCTGGGTGCACTCGCGAGCGAAGTGCCCCGTCCGGTTACACTTGTAGCATACGCTTGAACTCATGGCTGGAACAAGATAATATCCTAAGTCATTATTCTGTTGTGGTGCTGTCGGGCTGAAGGAAACCTAAATTCCAAAGAAGCTGGCCTAAATAGAGCACTAACCAGAGGTCAACCAACCAATATAACGTCTTGCAACGTCAAAATATTCATTCAATCATAATCCGTCATTGGGTACTGGTTGGTTTTGGGCTCAAAGCGTAAGCCAGTAGCTTTTTAGAAGTGAATTAAATTCCCTGTAGAGACTGACTTTACAAAAAATAATTAACTGTAAACAAGTTGCGCTCATGATAATACGCAGGTGCAAAGCAAAATAGGTCATTCAGTGGGCTTGGAATTGAAGTGTAGATCGTCGATAACTTGAACTACCGGTCACGGTAATTTTATCGCGTGAACGCAAAGTCAGAACTTGTTGTTCTACCATGAATATGCTTTGAATTAATTAACCATGTTACTTGTAAGCTACACAGTAATGAAATAATTTATTAGTAGACCTTATTACAATGTTTATGAATGCCAAAAATTCGGATGAAATTGTTTAGTTGATGTGACAGGAATTGAGGGCTTAATCTCAATACTAGGCTGGAAGTTAGCCAATGTAGATTGTACTCATTTTTGCGATAGTAAAAACTGGGAGAACTCATTGAATAACCTACTGACTGACAAAGTTTTGATCGGTCATGACCTTGGAGCGGTGACGCGTGCGTGACACAAATCAAGTATGCGGTCATTACCCCCACCGCCTACTCCTGGCCTGCTGCATACACGTGAGGGAGACGACTCTATGCTCCCGCGCGGCGACGCGTGACCGCGATAACGAGAGGGCGCAGGCGCCAAGATCACGGCAAATTGCGTATGATTGCCGTCAATTGACGTGCGTATGCCGTTGTAATTGAGTTGATAAAGAATAGGGGAGAGGAATGTTGCGAAACAATTGAGTCAGACTTACCTAAGTCAAACGAAAAAGTAAAAAGTACAGTTCTAGAATTGCATCTAACTACCATACTGCTTTAATGAAAATGAACACCTTAAATTGAGTTTATTGTTACCTAATCTATCTATACTCATAATAAATCTGTAGAGAGGTCAATTCTGTACATGAAATATATTTTCAAAATAACTATCAGGGGGTGATTAGTGATCGATACTGATGCCAAAAATGCAATCAGTAAAATTTTTGTCTGTCTGTCTGTCGGTCTGTCTGTATGTCTGTCTGTATGTTCCTTATAGAAACAAAAACTACTTGACGGATTTTAACGAAACTTGGTACAATTATTCTTCGTACTCCTGGGCAGGTTATAGGATACTTAGGAATTCCCACGGGCACGGGAATTAGCGGGAAAATCATTTTGTATGAAAAATCTAAACTGCTTAAGTTAGACGCTTGAAATTTGGCATGCAGGTACCTTAGTAAACTTAAAGCTTAGTTACAACAGGATATTGCAAAATTCCTACGGGAACGGGAGTTAGCGGGAAAAAACATTTGTATGAAAAATCTAAACCGCTTAAGTTAGACGCTTGAAATTTGGCATGCAGGTACCTTAGTAAACTCAAAGCTTAGTTACAACAGGATATTGCAAAATTCCCACGGGAACGGGAGTTAGCGGGAAAAAACATTTGTATGAAAAAATCTAAACCGCGTAAGATAGATGAAGGGGGTAAAACGGGATCCACGCGTACGAAGTCGCGGGCGGCCGCTAGTTACCAAATAAATGATGTGGTTTTACCTACTAAACTTGACACAAATTCAAAATAATTTGTAAAGCTACTATCACACATTATCCTCAAGTTGATGTTTTTCAAGTAAGCATCTATCTACTCATTAATTTTAAATATTTATCTAATTCTGAAGGTCAAACTAGTCATGGATTAAAGTACAAAATTGATTAAGAAAATTCAATTACCTTAATATGGAAAACATTAAATTAAAACTAAATAAGAAATCAATGAATAATATAGACTAATGAATTTATAAATAAAACTACTTGGTCATGCTTGAAATGTGTCATTTAGAAACTCAAGTAATGAAGACTGACAACATTATTTAGACCTACAAAAAGTTGGATTATTTAATATAACAAAAAAAAAAAATTTACACACCTCAAACTCATGTTAATTTAAGATAGTCCTATGTCTTTTGAAATAAGAGGCATTTTACTTCAGTACTTCATTTTAGATGCACTCAAGTTGAAAGTTGTACATAAGTAATGATCACTGGATACATTTGTTAATGACAGACTAATTACCTACATCTTAATTTTCAATTATTAGGAATGTTATTTACTAAAGTGAGTAATAAAAGCAACAAATTAATAAGTATTTATGGCATATGTACGCGCAGACGATCTTGGTTTTCTGATTTATTAAAACTGGCAATAAATATAATAATGAGAAGTGAAAATTAATAAATATCCCAATGCTTTTTATTGATACAGCACTACAGCAGTGACAGTAATGCCCATAAATATTAAATATTGAATAGAATTTTTTATTATGACGTAACCCTGAAATTTTAATTTTTACTAAATTGCTTGTACTTTTTTCAGAGATACCTAAGCCGTTTAGTAATAAGCAAACAATACTCATTGAAACAAATTTTTCTGTTCTTCAGATAAAAAGTTATTGTTCAAAATACAGTTCATACTATTCTGTAATAGCTTGAAACAAAATAACTTACTAGGCATTAAAAAGAAACAATATTAAATAAGTGAAATAACTTATCAGATGCCCTCTAATGTGTTGGCGATGATGTACAGTCAACAGCAAATCAGTCAACAATAAATTTTTGTTGCAAATTAGAACTTATCTCAACTACATACGAGTTCACTATTCAGCTTTATCTGCTGTTGCCTGTATGCAACTTTGCTGGCAGTGATAGGATAGCTGTTGTTTAAATGAAATGCATTGGGAAGAAGCCAATGTCCATCGCTGGATTAACATAGAAAAAAAAAATACCATGACATCAATCAAAAAATACCATGATACAAATTATGTTAATACCTCAGCCTGAAGATAAGTGGTCAACTACAAAAAAAAACCTATTAAAAAAGTATTTCACTTCATAAAATAATACTTAGATACAAGTTTGTGTAACCACACACACAAAAAAAGCATGAGTAATCTGTAAATGTACCAAATTGGTAGTGTGAGGTTATTGCTCAGAATGCTTGGTCTGTGCCAGTGAGCAGGTTGCAGCTATCTAACTTTCACACAAATAGTTCATATTAGATGCGTCATTGTCATAATGTGCACATGAGAAAAAAGAGAAACCT
The DNA here is from genome assembly GCF_004193835.3 of Ostrinia furnacalis. NCBI lineage: Eukaryota > Metazoa > Arthropoda > Insecta > Lepidoptera > Crambidae > Ostrinia > Ostrinia furnacalis. The sequence goes on from NW_021137708.1 coordinate 128,932, forward strand.
CACATTCAGGGCACGCACTTTCGACACATCATCAGTCTGGAATGACAGCATTACATAAAGTTGCAATTATCCAGCATTGTAGGAAATGTAAACGTGTACAGAAGAACAAAAGGGACACTACATTAGTTTTAAGTAATTTACCTCAACAGCTTGTCAGAAAAAGACCCACTGATTGTCAAACTAACCACATCGAATAAACAACCTAAATGCAATGCGTTCACTTAAAAATACTTGGTTTTCACTCAATTTTGTCAAGGGAATGTGTGTCGTGGTGAAATTAGGTAATAAATTTAAGAAAACACAGTCCGCAACGTACGTACGCGGTATAGTAACCAAACCACGTGTATGGCACCGGTAGCGCGCGGTTTCACAATGAGTTATGCACTGTACACTTACCGATTACTTGTGAAACTTTTTGAGCACTTAGTTCACTAATATATTGATCGTTGAACGACCGAAATTTCAACAAAATTTACAAATTAGCTGTAATTTATGACGCTTGGTTTGCAAGGAAGCCAGCCACCATCACTACAAATTCGTAAAAGACATGTTGAGCATAGACACGAAATTTAAAAAGTTTCCAAACGTGACTCTACAAATAAGTGAAAATAGCAAAAATAATACTTCAATTATGGAAAACTTAAACAGTATAAAATGTTTTTGGCGGCTTTTATGTAAATAAGACTAAAATTATCTGAATATTTATAAACACAAACAATGTTTTTACATTTCGATGTCGATTGTTTGTACAATGAAAACAAATCTTATTTTGTCTATGAAATACATAAACGAACCAATGAAAAATCGCTAGCAACCAATCACTGTATGACTATGCTGAACTATCTGCCAATGAGCGACTCGCTCTTTGTGCATCAATGTCATGGTCGCCGAGAACGCAGTATTTATTAAACGACCAATTTCAGGAGTATATAGTTTAACAGGAGAGTTCTTTTTATTTTATGTGTCTTCTTTTTATGTGGTTATCTTGCACCGACTGACTGACTGACATTGTTTGAATTTTGATTGAATGCGATCAAAGAGCATAAATGCGATTGCAGTGTTGCCAGAAGGTTACTTTTGTAACCTTTTAGGTTACTTTTGAACTGCTGTGGTTACTTTTAGGTTACACTAATGAAAAGGTTACTTTTAGGTGATTTTTCAGAAATTGTAGAATTAACTTTACAGGTTATTCAGTAAAAAATATTAATAGTGACAATTTAAAAATTATGTCATAAAGTGCATTTAAACTTGAATTTGATTTATTATTTGTTAAAAAAAAATGAGTTTTAGCGAATGTTTTTCGATAATAAAACGCAAATCCATGAAACGTTTTTATACGATTGGTCACTTTTCGAATTTAGATGATCAATTATTGTATTCATTTTCCATCCATGAACAACCTTACACAATCATCGCTCCGCACCCCCCCCCCCCC